>NC_080387.1:29174318-29284318 GCF_028751815.1 Salvia miltiorrhiza
ATGTCATCACCAAAACATAAAGATAAATCTCCAATAGCAACAGCTGCGACCTTCGACGCATTGCCCATGGAGATGGTGATCTCATCACTTGTCAGCTCCCTTGTTGGGTTGAACCCCTGCAAGGTGTAACAAACATGGTCAGTTGCCCCCGTATCCACTACCCACGAATGAGTAGAAAACGAAGCTAAACATGTTTCTGTTACTAAAACTTGTGACGTACCTTGTCCCTTTGCCTTGAGCACTGGACAATCTTTCTTCCAATGCCCAACCTTGCCGCACTTGAAGCACTTTCCCTTGGCTGTCGGCTTGTTCACGCCGCCGCTAGGGCCATCAACTTTGGCTTTACCGCTCCCACTAGCCTCATGGTCATGCTTGCCCTTTGGACCTTTCCACTTCTTTTTCCCGCCTTTCGACGAAGAAGCAGATCCCTTGGCAGCAACAAGGACCTCTTTCCCATTGCGCGTGCCCATGACTCCCTCCGCCGAAACTAGAGCATTCAATAACTCATTGAGAGTATAGTTGGCCTTGCTCATAACGACATTGAGACGGAAGTGCTCAAAAGTTTTGGGGAGAGTATTGAGGATGATATCGACCTTGGCTTCGCCTTCGATACCCCCTCCTAGCAGATCAAGCCTGTCAAACAGATTTGTCATATGCATGACATGATCGTGCACCGAGCTACCGTCGCTCATTTTACAAGATAAGATTTCTCTCATCAAGTTAAAACGAGCAGACCTCTCGGACTCCCCATAAACCTCGCTGAGGTTTAACATGATGGTCGCTGCGTCATCCATGACCTGATGCTGGAGTTGCAAATTTTGCGACATAGTCATCATAATATAGCACTTGGCCATATTATTCGACTTGTGCCACCTTTTATGCGCCTCACGTTCCGCATCAGTTGACTCATCAGTTAAGGCCGCGGGACGTGGAGTGGTAAGCACAAAACTGTGCTCATCAGCGTCAAGAATATACATAATATGGCGTTTCCATTCGGTGTAATTTGGACCGGTGAGAGGATTGTTTGCTAGAATGTTAATAATCGGAGACATAGACATATCTGAAAGTAAACAAATAAACATGTAAGAACATGAAAAACATAAAGTTCGTAACAATAATGTTGTAACCTTTTGATAAAACAATATTAATGAAACCTCCAACGGCTCAAAGAATTCCATGTGCAAGCCACGTGGGGTGGACGTTTACACACGAACTCCTCAACCAGACTATTTACCTAGTCATTTAATTTCTATCCATGTCAACTTAACCTTTTGACAAAAGAAATCAATAGTTGACACCTTAACTAGACCATATCATCATCAAGAAGGGACTCCTTTGGGAGTTGTACATTGTACTTGATATGATATCTAAGCAATAACCACATTTTAACCTTAAAAATTAAATTCTCGAAATTAGCATACTCACTCGGACCATGCCGCTTTCAATTTAATTTCCTTGGTTATCTTATTTAATACCATTCTCCAAAGTACTTGTGAAAAATTATACAAGTAAGCCACGTGGGGTGGACGTTTACTACATAACTCCCACTACTTTAATGGTTTTAAATATTTTCATAGAAACCTCTTCTGACAAACTTATGAAAAACAAATATGAAGTAAGCCACGTGGGGTGGACGTTTACTCATATTGCTAATCACTTTGTCTAGAGACCGCATGTGGAGGTCTAAAATAATTTTTAATCACTATAAAAATTATTAAACAGCTTAGTCTTTTTCTTTCAAAAGGTTTGTACATGCTCAAGCACATAAACCTAAACATGCTTCTCTAGAACGCAACATGTAAATCATGCTCGCAGAATTCTAAAACATGCTTAAGAAAAAGGCAAACCTACTAGCATGCTCGTCTAAGCGCAATTAATAAACAAATATTAACAAGCAAAGACGTGCAAAAAGCAGGTAAAGAGCATAAGGGATTAACAACCACGACATGCAAAGAACATTAAAAAAAAATTAAAATTCTTCGTGACCCATTCGTGGAAACCCAACATCTATTCTATTACAAAATAAAATAGAAAAACAAGCCCAAAAACAGAATAAAACTTGGCCCGAACACATGGGCCCGTCAAGCTAGGGTTTGGGCCCCCTTGGGTTGAGAAACAATCGGCCACCTAGGGTTTGGAACCCTAGGCGCCGCCGCCTCCAGCCAGCAACAGCAGTCCACGGCGGCGGCTGGCCCACCGCCGGTCTCCTCCTCGTTCTCGGCTCCGGCAGCACCAGCCTCGGCAGCGTGCGCAGCAGCGGCCCGGGCAGACGGCCGAGCAGTGCGGCGCTGGGCGCGCAGCACGCAGCCAGCAGGCACGCGTGCGCACGGCCCGAGCACGCCCAGCCCTCGCCCCGCGCCGACTCCAGCCGCCTCCAGCGCGCGCACAGCAGCAGCAACAGGCCCTCGGCGATCTCGGCGGCAGCTGCTCCAGCGGACATCAACAGCAGCGGCAGCGCGCCGCCCGTCGGGCGCGCAGCGCGCAGAGCGCGCAGACGCTGCCCCGGGCGCGCACCGCCCCTGCCCGCTGCTTCCAGCCGTTCGCCCAGCCCTAGCCGAGCCCGCCCCTGCCATCAGCCCGCGTCCAGACCAAGGAGCAGCAGCGGCCGCGCGGTCGCCTGCTTGGGCGCGCAGCGCGCGGTGTGCAAGCACCCGCGTGCGCGCTGCCCTTCGGCGCCCGCGGCCCCTCGCTCTCGGTCACGCACGCCTCATCCTCACACCATCCTTCGTTGTTGATTCGTCGTCATCCTCGTTTCGTTCTTCAATTTTTACAGATTTACAACGGAAAAACAAATACAATTGAAATCCTAATCTAACCACGGATTTTCTCGTGGTGAAAAACGATTACAACGTCAAACGACGTATCCCACGAATCAACGAATCACGAAGAACAACAGCAGTTAAAAAAACAACGCACATTATTAATCGTACATAAATTAATAATAGAGCCAAGAAATTAATCCTGGGCTCTGATACCAATTGAAGGAATATTAAGTTGAATTAATACTCGATTGCCCGATGATCGTTTCTTGGATTATTATTAATTCATCATACAACGATTAATTCCTAACATGCTCCTATGAATTTAACAGCTGCACATAGGTGTTAGGAAATACTTACTTGAGAATCGGATGCACAGATGATTGATGATCGCGTCGAATGATTCAGACTCCAGCTCTGATCTTCTCGACTGTATCCCGCTCAATTCCCAACGTTGGATGGACAACGAGCTATGAGAACTCCCAAGACAGAAAGCCAAAAACACGTTCTGCGCCTCCCTCTGCTCTCAAAACCCTAATTTTATCAGTGTGTTTTCCTGAGAGCTGACAGTTGTATTAATAATACAGAAAAGAGGGAGGAGGCGCCACTTAAAGTGAGAGTGCCGAAAATTACTGTCTTCTAGGGCTTGGAGACATTGGGCCAGCCCAGGGACCAGATACAAGGAATAAAGATGGGCCTCAAATAAATTAATTTATCCATGGTCAGCCCAGACCATAATTAATTTATAAATATCAGTTCATTCCACTAGAGAACCGATACTGACTTACCCCTTTATTGCCGGTGATGAGTCGGGGCTTGTATTTAGACTTATTAAATCTCCGTATTTAAAATATCCGACATCCATTAACTAATTAGAGCTCTGACAGCTTAAATTAATTAATCTCTTAATAATTCCTTAAGCAGTACCACTCAATCTTTATTATTACGCCTGAACTTAATCAACCTGCAGGGTTTAGCGTAATAAACCTTATTGAGCTCCTTAAGGGGATGTCATTATCCTATACCGGATACGGGTACTAATACAGATAATCAAATATCATATATTAACCGCTATCACCCAAGATACAGAGTACTCGAGTTAGTATATAACTTTCACCCATAGTAAGTCAAAGTGATATACGAGTTAACATATATATCTGAATACTTATTAGTATTAAGATTTATAAGTCACCGAGATCTTGATTCTTCACTTAAGTCAGATAGAAGAATACATCTCAAACTGTGGTCCTATCAATACGTAAAGACGTACCAGTATAGACAAGTAGCCAAGACAAACTACTTCCATCTATACTGCAGCCTAAACCAATAACTTGTCCTAGAGTTATTTCGGCTGTGATCATATTATATCTCTTAAGGTTATTCCAATTATATGGTCTTCTGTGATCTACAACACACCATATAATCTACTTATACAGAGATAAAGAACATACATATGCAATCATGAACACAATCAGATAGGAGATAAGAATAGTGAATAACAGGAATCATTGTATACAAGCATAAAGTTCTTGCTTTCAGTATACAAATCCAACAAGAGAGAGGCTGAAGGAAAGAAAGAGGAGGCAGGGCCGCCGGCTCCGGTGACGGCGCTGCCGTCCGGTGGCGGCGACAGGAGGAGGGCCGAGGGGAGAGTAGGAGGGGGGAGAATGAGGGGCTGCTGCTGTGCGTAAGTTTTGTGTGTGTTGGGGTGTGAGTGAGTGAGTGAGTGAGTGAGTGAGTGTTATATTAGGGGTTGATAGTAGGCTTTGGGCTTGGGCTTGGGCTTAGGTTAGTTTAATTTTAAATGGGCTCAGGTTTATTAAATGATTGGGCTATAATTTGATTAGCTATTGCACTAATTTATTTTATCAAAAGGCTTGCATTTGCATATTATTTTTCAAAAGATGTCATTAATACAATATTTGAGCTAGATTATTAATTTGAACTTAGTTTTACTTAAATATTGAGCCCAAATCTTTTTATAAGAAAAACTCTTATATAATCTATTAGACCAATGTTTTTTTAAATGATTTTATGATAATAAATTCTTAAGATTTAAACTACTATTATTATTTTTAAAGTTCAATTAGGCCCTTATGTATTATTATTTGAATTTATCTGACTAGGTGCGGCGCGACTAGGACGTTACTTTTATTTGATTTACTCAAGTTAGCATACAAGTTGAAGTTCAAGTTCAAGTTAAAATTCAGGTGTGGGATTTATTTCAGTACATGCCCGTGGTTAATCTTTGTCCATTTTAATATCATGTGTTTACCATATGTGAGTTGCATTAAATTATATCGCTAGGGGCCCGCTCAATGGGTCCAAGACATTAAAGTTCTTGGTATGCCACAATGCGATTTCATGTTAAAGTTATGGTTGCAACCAGTCGCCAGGGGCCGGCTCAATCGGTCCAGGACGGAAAGGTCCTTGGTATGCCACAGTGCGACTTTCAGTTACGAATGTATTGATCATATGTGATTCTCATTTTATTAACGTGGACAATGATTGCATGTTCCCACACTGAGTGTACCCTGTATGCTCATCACATACTTAACATTTTCAGGTTTTTAAAGGCCGGAGGCGCGTGAAAGGTCAAATGGCGAGTCAAATATTTTGAATTTAACATTACCTAAAAATGTTATTTTGAGTAAAGTATGTTTAAATAAAAATTTATTTCCTGATTTTCTCATTAAATATTTATTTATATTCATAGTTTTTCCGCGTGCGTTTTCATTTAAAATTAAAATGGATTTGGGTGTCACAGCATTTGATTTGGTAGAAAAGTTAAGATTGGATGGCCTGCAAAGGCATTGTTTGAGATGACTTTTGGGGTTGTTTAGAAGGACAAGTATAGTGTAGGGTGGTTGGTAGGTAGGGTGTAGTGTATGGTGTTGATTGGGCAATTAGACTTCAGGATTGAATTAACAAAACTGTAAAAATTCTTTAGGGTTCGCTCGTGTGAATGCTAAATGCTCAATTAAATAAATATGCAATGCATATAAATTTACAAATACTTTTGTAAATCATTTTTGTTGGAATTAAAATAAATTCATTTTCTTTTATCCGGCGTGAATCATCTTAAATTTTAAGTTCAAAATTATTCTAAACTTAGCTACGAGGACACAGGGTATTACATAAGCAATTTTGACTAGGGGTGGTAAAACAAGTTCCATTATTCAGTTATAACCGTAACTGAACCGAACTGAAAAATCAGTTAATCGGTTAACCGATAATCGATTTTGACCGGTTCAATACGGTTATCAGTTATTAGATTTTAAAAAAATTGGTTATTTAGTTTAACCGGTAACCTACCGGTTAAACCGAATTAACCGATTTAGCCATAAGCCCAGACTAATTAAATAATATATTATTTTATTAATAATTTTTGAAAATCTGAAATAACTATCATTTTCTTTTTGCAAACACAATCAGGTGTTAGTCCAAAAGCCAAATAGTTCATTTTCTCGAAACTGAGCCATCAGTGAGGAGAAAATAAGAGCAAGAGACCATAATTAATTAATTTATTTGATGCATGGCATGGTGATGGTGGAGGCATGGCTTTTGACAGCCACATAAGAGAAACCAGAGTTGCTACTTGCATCATGCTTGGATATAGTTCATATTCATTGTGCTATTTATCTTTTGTTGAATGATATTAATTCGATGAATCGGTTATATATGCTTTGTGAAGAGTGAGGATAAAAGAGTTTATTGCAGAAAAAGTTGCACCAATTTATTTCTAAACATAAATTGGGGTTTCTACTTTCTAGGCCTCATACATTATAATTGAATTATATATTGTTGTTGATGTATTTTGATTTAAACTAGGTTTACTTTAATTGTTGTTATAGGTTGGGAATCCATTTATTAGAGTTGTTCTTTTTCTTTATATACTTACAAGTTTTTATGAAACTATTGTTTGTTCTAAGTAAATAGAAATGATAAGTTGGTGGAGTGGATAAGACTTCACTTTTTCTTCCAAAGAGTCAAGATTTGAATTCTATTACTATCATTTGAAGTCTATTTTTTTGAAAATTAACTGAACTGCCCAGTTTAAACCGGCTAATTCAGTTAACCGATTAACTGGTTTGGTTAACCAGATCATTAATCGATTAATCGATCCAAAAATTGATTAGCAGTTTCAGAATTAATCGGTTTCGGTTAACCGAAAAATCAGTTCGATTATAACCGAACCGATTACTACCCCTAATTTTGACAATATACATAGTGGTTGTATGCGAGTTTTTTTTAAATCATCACCACACCTTAAATGCACGATTGGACATTTCAAGAGTGCTCAATCACTAGATAAATTTGAAGGTCGACACTCCAATTATGTTATTAAAGAATATTGATCATTCTCTAGGATTGTGCGATAGAACACGTTTTTAGAAGCTAAGATATTGCCAGGTAGTAATTCTTGCCAAAATGTGTTGATTTCTAAAATGTCTCTTACTCCATTAGATCCATGACTACCATTCAAGTTTGAACGAAGACAATTTCCTCTTATTATTTTGTATGCCATGACAATCAAGAAGGATAAAGGACAATCTGAGCGTAGGGCTTTTGTAAAGAACCCATCTCATAGACATTACGTGTTTCAAGAGTAAAAAGTCGGAGTTGATTGCCGATTTTAGCATATAACAAAGATAATACTCCATTCGTCCCAATTTTTAGTATCAAACTTTCCTTTTTTTGGTAGTTCCACATTGATGAGGAGTAATATATGCAGAGCAGGGAAATGACTTTTGCCAGAGGAACGAACCTCGCCAGAGGAACGAGTGTCGTCAGAGAAACGAGCTTCACTAGAGAAATGGTTTCCGTCAGAGAAGCCATACCCGTCAGAGAAACCACACTCATAAGAGAAGTCGCACCCGTCAGAGATGTGGCCTGTGTCAAGGAAATGGCTTTCGACAGAGAAGTCACTAGAAAGAGCGGAGAAATCTCCCGCTTGAAGGGAAAATTTACTATTATGCCCTCGACCACGCGAGGCGCATATTTCAAGCACTGAATTTACTATTCTACCCTTAACGTGTAATCTATAAATAGCCATGAGCATGTACCTCGTAGACTTACGCTATCTTTACTTACAATATAATAGCAAACGGATTTTTGTGCTTTCAACCTTACTTTTCTCTCTCGTTTCCCAAGCAACACTAGGTATAATTCGAAATCCAATGATAATATGCCGATTAAATCTATACCCGTTCAATTATACTTCACCACACATTTTAGTATCAATTTCTATTTTAAGTAAAAGTAGGTGAGACCCTTACTCCACTTAAATTATTTTAACACTCACATAAAATGTGGAACCCTTATTCCACTCACAACAAACTCAATTACTTTATTAAAACACGTGTCACTTTCAAATGAATATTAAAAGTCAGGACAGAGAATATTGTCTATAAAGAAAATTTTCCAAACTTATAAAGTTACTAATTTGTATTAACATACTTTATTTAATAGTACAATTATGAGTTCAATATTTATTTCTTATTATTATTTAGTCATAACAGCCGTATTTCTAATAGTACAATTGTGAAAAATTGAAATTATTTGATTCATTGAAGATTTCATATTTCTATATAATATAAATATAATATTTTTATTTATTATTTTAGCATAACACAATATTAACTCATTTATAATTGATATTTTATAAATATCTTAATTTACCTATATATATAATTAAAAAAAAAACTATATCAATTTACCCCGTGCATATGCACGGATGGAATACTAGTTTGGGTAAAATAATAAAGTATATAAAGTACTATTCCTTTCCGTCCCACAAATCTTGACACATATTCCTTTTTTAGCCGTCCCACGAATTTTGACACATTTCCAAATAAGGTAGTACTAATTAGTCCAAAAATAAGGGATCTTAGTTACATTATCTATTTTACTTTATCATTTTATTACCTTCTCTATTCTACTTTGTACTTTATTACCTACATACTTAAAACACTAATCTACAACTTCTTAATTTCTGTGTCGAAATCAAACGTGTCAAGATTCGTGGGACGGATGGAGCATTAAATCTACTGACTAAATCTACAATTCTAGAATAACATAATTAAATCAATATTGATGAGATAAAACATGGGCTTAACAGAATGAGTGCAAATAAAGCTGGCTGGGAACCTAATGGCCCAAGCCCAATTTTATGGCGCAGATAGCATTTTCACCGAGCCTATAAATAGGGAGCCCAGTGAAGTAGGGTTTTTAGCTCAGGGGTGAAGCCTCATTCTCCATCGCAGCAGCGTTCAGGTACGCTCCTCGCCGCGTCTCTCACATGCTTCATTCCTTCTCACGCGTTCTACATTTGGTTATTTTCGTTTCAGCATGATGATTTTGATCTAGATTTTTTTCATGTGAAGTTGATGCGTGTTGTGAGAATTGTATAGAACGTGTTTTTAATCATTTGAGGAGCGATGCAATCTCAGCGTTCTCAATTTGATTTATGTTATTTTCCTGTTTTGTTGATCTCAATAGATTTGAAATGAATTCCAGTGCTTATTTTCCTGTAAAAACACACAAGATGTCTTGAATTCAGCAAAGAGTCGATAAATTGAACATATATGGTTGTAAAGGCTTTATCTTTATTAGAGCTGGATTAGTTAGCTGAACTTTCTTTCATTTATTCTGCTAGAATCTGAATAAATTGTTTGTTTTTTATTTATTTTGTTTCAGAGCAAGGGAGGCGAAAAATGTCGCACAGGAAGTTTGAGCATCCAAGGCACGGGTCACTCGGTTTCCTGCCCAGGAAGCGGGCTGCTCGCCACAAGGGAAAGGGTATATCTACTTGTTATGTCAATCTTTTATTCTCGAAGTTCACGTAAAATGTTTGATTATGTGCTTCTTCATTTCTCATGATATGAAAGAAGATGGATGAGTCGTGATTCAAATAACAATAAAAATTGGCTACCACGAAGAAGTCAATTTTTCCATTTGGTTCTTTATGCATTGAATCTCTCTATTGCCTTATTCTCAGGATTGCAGTTGTCATAGCTCTATAACATGCTATTTATGCATATATAGTTTTTTTTTCCTTATGCATTTTGTATTATATTTTCATTTGTATATCTTGCTTTATTTGCACATCTTGATGTGTTCTTTGTATTTTTTTTATATGGGCTGTCTGTGGTGAATATCTTATTTCCATTGAATTTTCATTGTAATTGCAGTGAAGGCTTTCCCCAAGGATGACCCAACCAAGCCCTGCAGTCTAACAGCCTTTTTGGGATACAAGGCTGGAATGACCCACATTGTCCGAGATGTGGAAAAGCCTGGATCAAGTATATATTTTGTGCATTCAGATTTCCATTTTCTACCTATTTTCTCTAAATTGACTGCTTGACACATACTATTTCAATGGCGATTGTCTAATAATTCATAGATACTCATGTACTGTACACTACACATATCTTTTCAGTTGCATTTTTTCCTTTTCACATTTCTACAAGTGTTAGAAAGCCCATAGCTTGAGAACTTCTTTGTATAACCTCCTTGATCCTGGTTGGCAATTTAAATTTAGTTGTAGTAACCATAGTTTTTCTTGTGCATGTATCTGCGTTGTTTGGTGCATGAATTGAATAATTTGACATTGATAATGCAGAACTTCACAAGAAGGAGACTTGTGAGGCTGTTACCATCATTGAAACACCACCCATGGTAATTGTTGGAGTTGTTGGGTATGTTAAGACTCCACGTGGTCTTCGCTGCTTGAACACAGTTTGGGCCCAGCATCTCAGTGAGGAGATTAGGAGGAGGTTCTACAAGAACTGGTGCAAGTCCAAGAAGAGGGCCTTTTCCAAGTACTCAAAAAGATTGGAGACTGATGAGGGAAAGAAGGACATCCAGTCACAGCTGGAGAAACTGAAGAAATACTCGAGTGTTATCCGTGTGTTGGCTCACACCCAGGTCTGTGTCTTGAGCTCCCTCTACCCCAATAAAATTCAGTGTGGTCTT
Organism: Salvia miltiorrhiza; assembly: GCF_028751815.1. Lineage (NCBI taxonomy): Eukaryota > Viridiplantae > Streptophyta > Magnoliopsida > Lamiales > Lamiaceae > Salvia > Salvia miltiorrhiza. The sequence continues at coordinate 29,185,055 of NC_080387.1, forward strand.
TTTTTTGTTTGGTTGTTACAGACGTGATGCTTCTATTTTGCAGATAAGGAAGATGAAGGGGCTGAAACAAAAGAAGGCACACTTGATGGAGATTCAAGTTAATGGTGGAACTATTGCTCAGAAGGTTGACTTTGCTTACGGCTTCTTTGAGAAGCAGGTCCCTGTGGATGCTGTATTCCAGAAGGATGAGATGATTGACATTATAGGTGTGACCAAGGGTAAGGGATATGAAGGTGTTGTTACTCGTTGGGGTGTAACACGTCTTCCCCGCAAAACCCATAGGGGTCTTCGTAAGGTGGCTTGTATTGGAGCTTGGCATCCTGCTAGAGTTTCCTTCACTGTTGCTAGGGCTGGTCAGAATGGGTACCATCATCGTACTGAATTGAACAAGAAGGTCTACAGGCTTGGTAAGGCAGGAACTGAAGAGCACACTGCCAGTACCGAATATGACAGGTAAATTTTTCAATGCACAATTTTCCATGCCTTTCAAGAAGTTGTTCTTGGTTTCTTTGTTTACCTTTTTTTCAGTTTTCATTTCCATTGACTTCAAGATTCTGCATTGGTTTTTCTGTAGAGATGATAATATTTTGAAATTGATCCTAGATCGGTTAAAAATGTTTTTGGAATAAAGTACTTACTATGGTGAATAGATTAGATTAATTCCGGAACAAGCTATTAGTTAGTTTTTCTTCATTGCTAACTCCTTTTTTAAAAAATGTAACGATGTAGGACTGAGAAAGATGTCACTCCAATGGGTGGATTCCCTCACTACGGTGTGGTGAAGGATGATTACCTGATGATCAAGGGTGGCTGTGTTGGACCCAAGAAAAGGGTCGTTACCCTTCGTCAATCTCTCCTGAAACAGACTTCTCGTGTGGCACTTGAAGAGATCAAGCTAAAGTTTGTTGACACATCGTCCAAGTTTGGACACGGACGATTCCAGACAACCTCAGAGAAACAGAAGTATTACGGTCGGGTGAAGGCCTAAGAAGTATCTTAGAGGAATCCGAGATAGTAGTTTTTTTTTAATTTTATCTTGAGACAGTTTTGCTTGATTTGTCTTCAAATTTCTGCTCTGCGGCATTGTTTTTCATCTCAAATCATTGTAAGAGATATTTTTGCCTTGGATTTTTCATATTTACATGTCTAGCATAATGTTTTTCATATACTATTAATCAGATGTCTTGATGTATAAAAATGGACCATAGAGCGTTTGCATATATAATACCAGCGTAAATGAGTAACCAATTCAGTCGGAGAATGAATTTATGGTCTCCAGCTGCATTTTTGCTAGGGCAACGGCGTGCTCTGTGGCTGTGTTGATGGCGTCGTGAGCTGCGGCCAATGCCTCTTCAAGATTCTGATTTATCAAAGTAAGAATTTACATATAAGCACGTGGGGTACAATCTATATGAATTAAAAGATGAAGAGGTTCAACGTTGTTGCAAGGGGATATAGAAAATTGAGTTTCTTAGACTAGAAAATTTCAACAATTTAGAATAATTGGCCGCGACTGTACGTACACGACGAGAGAAAAAAAGAAAAAATTGAAATTTTTAGAACTATTTGCTTTTGTCACTCGAGCAAAGTTTATTCAATAAACGGAATTCTTGAGATAGAATTTAAGTGGTCGTTTGGTCCAAGTAAAGGAGTGAAAAGAGAATGAAATCAAATAAAGTGGAGTAATGGTAACAATAAGTGTTACTTTTATTGAGTATTTGGTTCAATAATGAAAATGAAACACCAATAAAGATTAAAGAATTCTCTTTCTTCTTGTTTGGTACAAATTTGATAAACAAAGAATCAAACTTTGTAGTTTAACTAATATATATATATATATATATATATATATATATATATATATATATATATATATATATATATTAGTTTAACTACTAGAGAATAAAAAGTAGTATAAAATTAAAGGAATTCAACAACTAATAAAGGTCCCTTGCAACAATTAACTACTATTGCATAATCAACAACTATGATATGATCAAAAGTATGAGGATCAAAGCAAAAACATAAGCGTTTACACAGTTTTCAAGTAATGAGATTGATAAGAAATAACATGTTGGCTGCTCACATAGTTAGTGTTGGGTCGCGGAGGGTTGACTGAACAGGTGTATGGGGGGGGGGAATACACCTGAAGGCTATTTTTTACGGCGTAAAACAAACTAACCAAATTTCAGTTAGAAATAGGTTGTAGACTGATATTGAAGTGACTTCAGTAATTTGACATCAGTCACACACAAAGCTTAACTGATATCCACGTAAGGCTTCAGTCTAGAGTTGTAAAACAGAGTAGAGTTATTGATCTTACTAACTATCAGTCGATTCGTCAGTTAGACTAATAACTCAGCAGCGGAAATTTATACTTAGCGCCAATAGTCTTAGAAAAGTTTGTCACATATAAAATCCTTAGTTAAAGTTTTCAGTTACGCAAGTTCAGTTGTGAAACAGTTTGAACACAGATAACAAGCAACTGAAAGTAGATAAAGAACACAAGGATTTTTACGTGGTTCGAAAAATAATTTCCTACGTCCACGATCAGATGATTAGTCTGACAAACACTCTGGGCTAATGCTTACGGGTGCACAACAAACCTTACAACTGAAAATCAAATTTTCAGAACCAACACACTGGGTTGGATTCCTCGCTCGCTCTTAGCACGCTAAGACACACAAGTGCATTTGCCAGCGCTTGGCTAAGATCTCTACAGTCAGAACCCTGGTCTGAACTCCTCTCTAATCAAACACTCTTCTCGCTCGGTTGAAAAGGGGTTTGAACTCTTCCAACTAAGACTACTGAGAATAGGCTCTCAAATAATCTATTCTAGGCTTAAGATAAAACAAGGGTTGCCTAGATTTCTAAGAGAGTTTAGGTAATCAGCTAGACTGATTTTACAACATTTGAGTAATCTCTTCTTCGATTCAAGGTTATGTCTAAGATAGGGCTGGCTTGTGATTTTGACATAGCTTCAGCGTATGTCTTGAATCGGTCTCCCAGATTGAAGGTGTTCCTCGAACTCTATTTATAGGTGAAGTCCCGAATATATCTGTTGGAGAGATGGTCTTCAGGATTTCAGCCGTTGTGAGACATTCCGTTCTTTGGGCTGAGGCTTCAATCTTCTTGGCTCCTGATTGGTTGAAGGTTTGAATCTTTTTTTGTCTTTGGAGCAAGGTCTGTCTGAACTTTAGCAAGAAGAAGGAAAGTTGGTGTACTGGAAAGGACGATCTTCAAATCTGTTGTATTTAATGCTCCGTTGTTCACACGTGTTTGCACGTGAGACTTTAAGTCTAACTGAAGAATCAGTTAGAGCTTTCGTCCTTTGCTTGACCAATCGTTGACTTCAGTTAAGTTGTCTTTTTGTTAACTGAACGTCTATATTTCTAGTTGTCCTTTGTATCACCAGTATCTTTCTTCAGTTGTTCAGTCTTCAGACAAGCTTTGACTTCTAAGTCTTCAATCTTCAGTTTCTTCAGTTTTTGACATCGAGAAACTCCAGTAATCTTCAGTCTAGCTAAAAGATTGAACTTTAACAGTTGAGTTCAAATAAAGAGGCTAGTCTAGAAAAGAAAAAGCTAAAGGTTTTGGGATCATCAAAATTGGAATAGGATATTTCTTCTATTTTCCAACAATTTCCCCATTTTTGATGATGCCAAAACCTCACAAAGGTTAAGAAGGTAAAGAGACAGAAATAGGTTTCTAAGGGAGATACGTCAGTTGCCTCTTAACATTATAATCCTATAACCTGTAGTCAAAGCAATTTAAGCAACTGAACAAATTACAACTGAAACAAACATGTAACTAGGGATAAGCATAAACCGAATCGGACCAAAAAACCGACCGAACCGACTATTTTTGGTTCGGTTTGATTTTGAGATTTCTGATTCGGTTTTCGATTCGATTTTTAGAGTAAAAAACCGATCATTGATGCGTCTTCGACTTTTGGGCCATTTGGCCCTATTTTTCTCTGTATTTGTGTCAGTACAAGTCTGTCCAGGGGGAAACGAAATTGTTGAGGAAGGAAGGTCCAGTGGAGCGAAAACGGAAAGAACGTGGTTGGAATGGGCATTACCAAGCCCAGATTGCTATGTCATGTTTACCAGCATGGAGCTTCGGCCAACAAGTACCTCCCTAGTCTAACTTGGGGCATGGGAACCTGAAGCAACCCACCTGGTACGAATCAAACCGAAGAAAGCAATCCGTCTGACCACTACAACGAGAAGCAGACAGCCAGAACCAAGAAAGGAAAGTAAATATCGGAGATTTTGAAGAAGCAAGCGGAAGATGGAGGAAGAAGCTAGAAGGATCTGAAGAAAGGGAAAGGTTGACTAAAGCTTGCAGCTGGACGCTATCTTCAATCGGATCAATCAAGGATTGAGCTAAAAAAGGAAAGAAGATCCCGGCGAAGATATGAGACTGGCGCAGCTAGGGTTAGACCTCGACCATTCGGCAGTATAAAAGATTGATGATGTGCAGCGTGCACAAGCTCTTGGCCCTTTTGAACTCTCGTTTTACTTTAGTTTTACTACTTTAATTCGCCGAAGTGTGGCACCCAAACAATTTTTACATTCCAGTACTATTTTCCTATTTCTGTTGTGTTTGCATTCGAACGAGATTGAAGGCTCGAAACCTTAGGTATTATTTTATCTATTTAAGTATTTCCTTTTGTCCTATGATGTGTTTAATTCATTTCATATTTATGAATTCTGCTATGTGTGAGTAATTCCGTTGGTGAGGTTTTAGGGGTGGAAATAATTGTTGTTAACATGTAAACATTCGTGAGGCATTTGTTCTTTCGGTTGAATCTCGTGGTTCCGGAAGGATCTGTTCAACACCATGGGCAGTAGGGGCCTAACGGGTGATCTCCGTTCGGTAAAACGTTGTCCGTGTCAAGCAAAGACCAGGGTATACCAGGGCGTGACAACCGGTATACCCAAGACCGAGTAGCTGAGCAGCGTCAACAAAAGACGTAGATCCGGAAGGTGGGGAAAGGATTGATGGGATACACTGTCCTTCCTCAGTCTTGGGCTTATCAAGAGACTATCCATCAACTGTGACGAGGCATCAAGCCATGGTTATCAAACAAGGAAAGCAATCTCGGCGCCGTAGCATGTCTATGACTGGTTGGCTGACAAGCCAGAAATGGTTGTGTCCAGGAGGCATGTGTCACTCAAAGTGCGGAGTTGGGGACCTCGGGAGAGAAGGTTGGTGAGGGTCATACTTGGTGAGTAACAGGTATGACTACTATCTAAGGAGGAGTGAAGCACTGCCTTGTGACCGGGGAATGTGTGACCTTCGGACCAAGTGACCACAATGGGATCAACCATCCTAGATGTGAAGTATAATCCCTTGAAACGCCCCAATGTCTTTGGGCCACGCCTTGGGTTTATATGGATCATGGATGGATTATCAGTATGCCTATGACCGAAACGAATGTTAACAACAGTTATAACCTAACCGAATAACCTCACCCCTTTGTTATTATTGATCTTGTTATTTTCTTGTGCAGAGTATACAGATTGAGACTTGTGACACCTCAGTTTGTCGTTGGAGAACAAAGTGGTTCCTCACTCCCTGCGGGATTCGACCCTACACTTGCCACTAAGACTGAGTTCTTGTTGTGAGACGTAGGAGCGTGTATTGTTTGTACTGGGCATACACAAGTATTTTGCCCGCACCGCACGACGGGTGTGTGTCAATCATGTATCGGTTCGTTTTCGATTTTAGGATTTTGGTTCGGTTATGAACCGAACCGAACCGATACGTGTATTTTAATATATATATATATATATTATTTATTATATATTTTATATTACAAGTGGTAAAAGTAAAACTAAAACCCTAGTCTTAATTTCTCATTCCCCCCTCCATTTCGAAACTGCTGCGCGGCGCCTCCCTTCTCCATTTCGAAACCCTAGTCTCCTCCCTTTTTCCTAGCCGCGCCTCCATTCTCCACACTGCCCAGCCAACGCCTCTCTGACCGGCGACCGCCTCCACCGCCTCCATCCTCCGCGCCTCCATTCCGATTTTTGCCGCTTCTCCTCTAGGACAAGCAGACCAGCACGACAGCACAAGCCACGACTCACGAGCAGACTCACCGGCCGCCCCTCCCCCCCACGTCTGACGTCTCCAACACGAGCCAGAGCCACTAGCAGACCGGCTTCTCCTCCGTCGGACCGCCGCTGAAGCCTGACGCAGACCTCCCCCCGCCACATTTCTCCCCTCCTCCGAAAGGTAAGCCAATTTCTGTTTCTTTGTTGGTCTATTTTCCAGTTAACTTAATGTTTAGACTTTCTTTTGCATGATAAATCAAATTTTTGTTATTTTTCGATTAAAAATTGCTGTTTGTTTAGGGTCAGATTTATGTGCACAAATGTGTTGTTTGTTTAGGGTTAGACTTATGCTTCGTTTTGGCTGTTTGTTGGTCAGATTTATTTTTCGATTTTGTGTTGCTTGATAAATCGAATGAATGCGCAGATTTGTGTTTAGGCCTTTAGGGCCAGATTTAGATTTTTTGTTGTTTAATAAATTGAATGAATGCACAGATTTATGTTTAGGCCTTTAAGGTCAGATTTAGGTATATGGATTTTGGGGTCTGATTTTGCCTTGTTTATTTGGTTTTGTTTCAATTTAATGGCTGAAAATAGAAAAGAGGGGGAAATGGGACCGCCCAGCGCACCTAGCGCAAAAGAAGGACTGAAAAAACAAGGTGAAGTAACGTTAAAAAAAGAAGGGAAGCCGAAATCAAATGCGTGGGATCATTTCATGAAGTTTGTGGATGAAAATGGGAGGAATAAAGCAATGTGCAACTGCTGTGGTACCCCCTACTTCTGCGACTAAAAAAAATGGTACGACTGCACTAAATAACCACATGTCTAAATCCAAGAGTCATCATTGTAGTTCGAATTTAAGACAATCTCAATTGCCTTTAAAACCGATACTCGAGGAAGGAGGTGTTGAGTCTGCTGTGTCTGGTACTTTGCATAGTTGGTGGTTTGATCAAGATTATTGTAGGATTATGTTGGGAACTTAATGAAATATTCTAATCCTAGTTTTTATGATACCGAAATCCTTATATTTTCCTTGTAATAGACTAGAACTATTCGAACTTAAGTATTAGAGTTCTTTTTCTAGTTTAGATACTGTTCTGAAGACTGAAGACCGGAGGACTGAAGACTGAAGACTGAAGATGCCGACTGATGTAACGAATTAAGGCAGAGTCAAATACTGATATTTGACTGAACAGTTCAAGAATCAGTCACGAACTGATTACTTAATGCAGGCCACGTGGATTCAGCGGACTGATACTAAAGTCAAGTATCAGTTAACATTCTTCCTCAGACTGAACCTCCAAAGCTTAAAGGAAGCCACGCACTCCCAGAGTACAGCCGCATTAAATGCAGAGATTTCAATGATCGTCCTTTCTCTGCAGAGCCTTCCTTTTTGGTGATTACCTTTTTCAGAGACGTCGTATCTCTTGTACCAAGTAGCCGTTCTCACCAAACAAGGAACCTCGAAGATTGAAGCCTCAGCAAAGTTCAAATCTATCTCCAACGGATGAATTCTTGAAGACCTTCTCCGCCAACGGATCTATTCAAGACCTCTCCTATAAATAGAGCTCGAGGATCACTTCAATCTTCACCGATTCAAATACATAAGTTGAAACGCTGCTGAATTCGTCACTCAGCAAATCAAAGCCATTCCAAAGTTTGAATCGAAGAAGAGAATCACAAAGCCAAAAATCAGTCTCTACTGATTACACACATTCTCTTATAACTTAGGCAAATATTGTATATCCAAAGCCTACGTATAACTGATTACAGAGAGTCTGCTCTTTGTAATCTAGTTGGCAAGTTTTCGAACCTCCTTTCAACTGACCGAATTGAGAGTTTGAGCTGAGAGGAGTTCAGACCAGTGTTCTGACTCCGTGAGATCTTAGTCTTTGCGGAAAGGCATAGTTTTGTCTCAGTGAAGCTAAGAGTGAGAAATCCAACCCAGTGTGTTGGTACCAAAGATTGGATCTTTGGTTGTTTAGGTTTGCTGTGCACTCGTAAGCACAAGTCCAATGAAGCTTGTCAACGTGATCAACTGACCGTGGATGTAGAAATTGGATTCCGAACCACGTAAAAATCCCTTTGTCGTTTATCGCTTTCAGTATTTACTTTTTTATCTGTGCACAAGCCTTTCGTTAACTGAAATTGTTTAACTGCAAAGTGAAACATAAATCTTGACAACGTGATTAATCACTAAGGCTATTTCAAAGTAAAGTTTTCCGCTGCCAGTGTTATTAGTCTAACTGATAAATCTTCGGATAGTCAGTAAGACTCATAATACTCCTCTGTTTTACAAACCCGACTAAAGCCTAACGTGTATCAGTTAAAGTCTTTGACTTAACTGATAACTCTTTAGTGAAGAGTAGGGCTGTCTAAATGGATATCGGGTATTGGTTAACCCGATATCCAAATCGAACCGAAGCGGGTTCGGTTATCCGATAACCGATTTTTCGGTTATCGGATCGGTTTTCGGTTATTGAATTCATAAAAATTTCGGTTATCGGTTAACCCGATAACCGAATCAGGTTAACCGAATAACCGAATTTAAATAAAATATATTTAATATATAATTATTTTAATTATAATTTCTATTTTTAATTCCTAATTCTAACCTATTTCCTAAACCTAACTTACGCACACAACACACTAGCAGCCACCACTCACACACACAACACACAATATCACCCACTCACGCACACCACACAGCAACCATTCAAGCCGCCGCCGCCCTCAGATGTGGGTCGCCGTCGACCGCGCTGCCACCTGCTTGATGCTCGTCGTCGCACGCCACCAACAAACAACACAGCAGCTTCAACAGTCCAGCCGTCTCCACCCGTCTGCCTCACCACGTCGCCTCAGGCACCGGTATCTCCAACCGTCTCCGCCCGTTCGCCACACCGCTCCGCCTCCAGTAGCTACCTCCAGCCCGAACGAGCAGTCTGTATACAAATTCAAAGTTTACTCACTTGTTTTTCAATTTTGCATATAAATGATTTATTTGCGTAATTAATTGTTGTTTGTAATTGAATTTCTAGCTTTGAAATGTTGAATTTGTGGTTGAGATTTGAATTTGATGTTTGTAATTGCAGCTGGAACGAGCAAATGCATTATTAGATCTGTGAGTTTTTTAATTTTTGAAATTGAATATATTATTTTTTAGGATTTAAATTGAAAAAATGCAGTTTTTTTTTTTTCTTTTTCGGTTATTTTGGATTAACCGAATAACCGAATCGGTTAACCGATTCGGTTATTGGTTAACCGAACATTCAAAACGGTTCGGGTTCGGTTATTAATTTTGGGGAAATTTCGGTTTGGGTAACCGAAAATTTCGGTACGGGTAACCGAAACCGAACCGTTCGACACCCCTAGTGAAGAGATATTCAGTATCAGTCGTCAACCGAAGTTTTGCTAAACTCTTTTAACTGAAAAGATTGTGTTGTTTTGTTTTCTTTTAGTTTCGATTAAAATATCCTATACGTGTATCCCCCCATACACCTATTCGAGACCTTCCGGGACCCAATAATTGGTATCAGAGTAGGTTGTTCGCAAGTAGAGATGTAATCGAACCGAGCCGAACCGAATAGTGGTGTGCTCAAGTTTGGTTTGTTTAGTATCGAATCGAATCCCGAACTTTACTTACCGAATACTTTGAGGCTCGCGAGCGGCTCACGAGCCTAAACGAACTTTCTAAATTTATATTTATATTCAAAATATTGATTATTTTATTTTAAAATAAATTAATTTATTTAAAATAATAAATATATTAATTATTTTCTTATGACAAATAAAATTAATTAGAGATTTAATACAATTATTATCAATTTTAGTAGATAAATATAAGTTGTATATACTAATAATTTATATTTTTCAAGTTGAATCACTTGACGAACATGTTCACGAGCTAACGAGCCGAATACTACTAAGCTCAAGTTTGGTTTATTTATTTATCGAGCTTCTCTAAACGAACTTGAACGAGCTTTTTTCGAGCTGAGCTCCGAATAGTTCGTGAGCGGCTTGGTTTGTTACACCCCTATTCGCAAGAACAATTTTGCTTTGATCCTACTCTAACTGAACTAGACCCTGTTCTTTAGAAGGTCTCAAAAACTCTTTCTTTTTCAAAAAGGTGCTATGTGCGTTTCTTATCTGTTTTTGTCTCCTTTCTTGTTTAATGGAAACTAACCACAGCAGAGCCTCTTTGCTACCGATGTTTAGTATTAAAAAATACGACATATGGAAGTTTTGACTGGAAAGCTTCCTCACTGCTCAACATTGTTGAATGTGGGAAGTCATCACCGATGGACCAATTGTCATCACTGAAGTGGTCAAGAGAATTACACTAGACACAGCAAGAGATCCATTTGATGAAGTCCAGATCAAGTCAAAGGCCGACTTCACCACAGAAGAAAGAAAGCAGGATGAGCTCGACAATCTTGCCAAAAGCATCATCTCCGGAACCGTCCCAGACAAGCATGTCACCAAAATCATCAAGTGCAAGACGGCGAAGGAGATGTGGGACATTCTTGAAGGAATGTGCATCGGATCAGAGGAGATAAAGGAGAATAAGCTATCCATAGCTTGTCAAAAGTTCAACTCCTTCCTCATGCTCAAGAACGAATCTGTCGACGAGATGGAGCTCAGATTCAATCAAATCCTGAACGAGGTCCAATCCATCTCGAATGACAAGTACACTCAACAAGAGATCAACCTGAAGATCCCACGAGCACTTCCGCGAGGAGATTGGCAGATCTATGCTGTTGCTCATCAGAACAAACCTGGATTCAACCAGCTCCCTACCAACAAGCTTTTCTCGGATCTCGTGGCAAATGAATTCGACATCCAGAGAAATCTTGAAACGAAAAAAGCTGGAGGATCAGATGAAGATGCTCGATCAGCATCAAAAGGAGCAGCGCTGAAAGCTTCAGTAACGAAAAGCAAGAAGCAGTCAAAGGAACCAACTGAACTCAAACCAGAAGACTTCTTCAGTCAATATGCATTGTTGACTGAGAGGTTCAACAAGATGGAATCTAAATTATGCAAGTACAGAAAGTTCCACAAACAGTACTACAAAGAAAAATAGAGAGAGAACAAGTCCAGATATTCCACCGACAGAAGCGGAGATAGAAAATCATCCGCAACAGATCTAAAAGATGTGGAATGCTATGGATGCAAGAAGAAAGGGCACTTCAAATCAGAATGCCCTGAATTTTCGCAAGTAGAGCGCAAAGAGATGAAAGCTAGGAGGGATCGTAAGTATGCGAAGAAGAAAGCGATGGTTGCTGAAGATGCATGATCTTTCGAATATGCATCAGAATCATCAGCCTTCAACTCCACCAGCTCAGATGATGAGAGCCAAGCCCTCATGGCCAAGGACACTGAAAGCGTAGCTGACAACACAAGCTACAGTTACAACAATGGAATGAATGGGTCGGAGGTAAACTCTTACTCCGAAACTCTTAATACTGATAACTCCTTGTTTTTTACAGGAGAAAATTCAGAATTTGGAGGCAGCTCGGTCAATGAAGTTGACGAGTACGATCAGCTCATGACTGATCATCGTAAGTTAAGAAAAATGTTCGAGGATCTCCTTATGCAGAATCAGAAATTGGAAAAGGAGATCAGTGAAGAGAAAACCAAGAATAGGACAGTCATCTACTTTCCAGATGAAACCTGTCTTGATGGACTGATCATGGAGAATCTTCAACTGGAGGAAAAGCTCAAGGAATCCACAACAGAATGTGAGAGAGCCTCACATGAGATCAAAAGGCTCAACTACAAACTGGAAGAAACAGTCAAGGACTGCATGAAGATATTTCCTATGATGAACAACTTTCATATATATATATATATATATATAAAACAATATAGGGAGTGGATCATATAGATCCACTCTTTTATAATGGTATATAGTAACTAGTGGATTAACTACAAACGAGGCCACTTGGCGCACTAGGAGCGCGCGACGTGGTAGCATCCTTCCAAGACCTTCCAAAGCCTTCTAAGGTAAAAAACACGGAGGGTTAAAATAGTCATTTTGAAAATTAAAAAAAAAATTAAAAATAAATATTTTTTATACCGAAAATTCATCTTTTTCCCACGGCCGTCTTCAAAATTATGCATATAATTGAACACCAATATTCATAAAGTTAGCACAAATATGCATGAAGTTGGATAAAAATATGCATGAGAAAGTATCAACATGTGACCCATCTGAAAAAGTATGATCCGTCAAATAACCAACAGCGAGAGCTACCTGACGGTATCGCATAGTACTATGCATATAGTTCAACATGAATATGCATAAAGGGAAACATAAATATGTATAACATAGCATTATTCGACAGCGAAAGACAACATATGATTTGCATACTGATACTTTCCATACATATTTTTATCCAACGTTATGCATATTTGGATTTATGTTTATGCATATTGGTATACAATTATATGCATAATTTTGACAACAGTCGCGAGAAAAAAAAATAGATTTTTGGTAAAAAAAATTAAATTAATTTTCTTTTCTTTTTTTTAAATTTCCCAAATAACTATTTTACCCCTCCGTGTTTTTTGCCTTGGGAGGCTACTGCCACATGGCGCGCTCCTAGCGAGTCATGTGACCTCATTTTGTGGTCCAAATTTGGATATATATATATATATATATACACACACATATATATATGGATGTCAATCGGGCTAGCCCTATCGGATTACGGGTTATTCGGATGCGGACTAATCAGGTTGAAACCCTAACCCTAAATGTTTGAGTTTCGCGCTAGCCCATCGGGCTAATCGAACTCAAAAATCTATTTAAAAAAATTAACTACTAATATATTTCTTTTGACAATATTATGTTTGTAATAAATAAATACGTGCATAAATAACTAACGTTTCAACATCGACTTACATAATAACTAATATGCAAATGTTAGAGACGATGCAATATTATTATTAAATAAGTATCATTTTTTAATTTTTACATCTAAATATTTTATTTTAAGTATTGGATTAAAAATACAGAGAAGTGAAATAGTGAGTAAAACTTCTAATATTGAATCAAAATACATTTTACAAAATTTTCAAAAAAATATCTTATTATACAAATTTTCATAAGTAATGAAATTGAAAATCAAATAACGAGAAAATTTTCATATAATCAAGCAAACACATTATTTTCGGGTCAGCCCTATAGAGGTTCGGGTTAATTTCGGGCCGACCATATCGGGTGCCGGGCTATTCAGTTACAGATTAATTGAGTTGTAATTTTTATCGGGTTGAAAATTTTCAACCCTAACCCTCTCGGATTGGCCGGTTGATCGGGCCAGCCCACATGTTTCGAGCTGGATTGACATCTATATATATGGAAAGGCTACCGTGAGAGCACCTCTTAAAATAAGAAATAACAAATAGGGAAAATGTATGAATTTTATGTCGAACACGTATGAATTCATCCAATAGGATGATGAATCAACCGTAAATCTTGATGATCTAAGGGTTGAAAATGATTCTTATTTTATATTTTAAGAAGTGTACTTATAGATATAATAATAATAATAATAATAATAATAATAATAATAATAATAGGATGCAAAAGCATACATACTTAGAGCATACGCAGTGCGGACCCGATATGGGGGACTCGTGTCACCCCCGAGATCGGGTCGCCCACTACAGTAGACGATGACTCGATGGGATCCCGATAGATCGGGTGTGCCCCGATAGTGAAAATGTGACACGCGCCTATTTTTTTTTTCTTTAGATAATAAAATAAGATCAGATTTTAAAAATTGGGCAGTTGCCCATTTGACCAACACCTTTTTTTTTTTTTGAAAAAAACGGTCATTCGATCGTTTATTTTTTTTTTTTTTTTACCTTTTTCTCTTCTTTAAATACTCCTATCTTCTTCTTTTTTTTCTTCACACACCTTCTCCTATCTTCTTCTTCTTTCTTCTATCTACTCTATCAAATTCTCTCAAGAAAAAAATAGATCCACACAATCCCAATTGGTGCGACCCAAATTGGGTTCCTAACCTCTTCGGTGGAGCCGATTATCATCCCGATTTGGTGGGTATCAACTTGGAGGAACCTCGTCCAAGCTGCGATGGGGAGATGCCGACCGCTCATTCTGCGTCAAAGCCCAAGAAAGGAGAGCGGCGGAAAGTTATGGCCTTCAAAGAAAAGGCGCCGACTCCTATGCCGGAGGGAGGAAAAACTACTCGGCACACCTACACCTTGGAGGAGACGGGGTGTCGATCAAAAGGGAGAGGCTTATTGGGGCCGTATTCTAGAGCGAGTGAACTCCCTCCTCGGCGTCGCCTTCAAACCCCGCCAAATAAAGAAACACTTCGCCCGAGTAGCTGCGGAGGTGAAGTTGTAGGAGAATGTTTGGGTGGAGGTTTGTGCGAAGTGGCCTTCCGGCCACTCCCACGTCATGCTCCAATAGAAGGCCCAAGTCATCTTCCAAGCTAGGAGCTCCACTTCTGGCCCCTTCAACTACTGGAATGCATGGAGGATGCTCCGCATCAACCGGATGTTCAAGTCCATGTACCTTGAGGGCGACGTCCATTCCTCAAAGAGGACGAAGACGTCGGAGACGGGCGACTTCACCACCTCGGCATCGGGCAAGGAGATCACGTCTTCCCGGCCAATTGAAAATAAGGCGGCGAAGGCGGTAGCGAGAGCGGCGAAGGAAAAGGGGAAGGCATTGCAAAGCTCGGAGCCTCCACCGCAATACACGGAGAAGTTGGATAGATCGGACGATAAGCTGAAAAAAATCATCGGCGAGTACTCCAAGAAGAACTAGCTGAAGAGGAAGATCCACGACGATCGAGTCATGTTCATGAAGACTTCCGACATGACTTCGGAGCAGCTCGAACGGCACAAGCAACGGGTGACGGAGATCATAGCTCGGCGAAGGGCCGGTGGAAACTAGATAGGTTTTAATTATGTAATTTTTAATTATGTTTTTAGGTTTTAATTACTTAATTATGTTTTTCGGATTTTTAACATTAATGAAGTTTAATTTTAGGTAAATTGTGTTATTTAAATGTGTACAATTAAAATTAAATGAAAAATACAAAAGTCAAAACTAAAAAGATCAGGTCAGCTATCATGTCATCCCGCTGCAGCCTCTTTAACCTAATGTGGTCCCCCTCTATTAGGTCACCCCGACTGTGGATGCTCTTAGACCATCCCTAGCAGCGTTCTTTTAAACTAATGGTCGACCACCACATCAGTGTTTTACAAAATAAAAAGAAAAATTCGGCTTCCTTTTTTTATGGCAGAATGCCCATGGGCGGCAATGGACCGACCCCAACCTTAACATTTATTTGAGTTTTGGGTACTTTCTTGATATTTCTATTTGTTAGTATTTTTTAAATATTTTTAACTATTTTATCTCTTTTAATTATTGTTGTTTTTTTTCTTTATTTATTTGCTTTATTATACTCCATCTGTCCACCAAAAATAGCCCTAAAGATGGACGACACAGATTTTAATAAAAATAGTTATTGTTTTATGAATGTAGAAAGGGTTCCACTTAAAAAGTAAATGTTTATAATGATAATTAATTGTATTGTGAGTGGGGAATAAGCCCACCATGTGATAGATAGTTTCCAAAAATAGAAAGAGACTAATTTTTGTGGACATTCCAAAATGGTAAAAATAGACTATTTTTTATGGACGAATGAAGTAATTAAGGTTTATAGCTTTTTTTTGGATTCGATTTATATTTCATTTTTATGATTAGCGTAATTTTTATTATTAGTGCGTAATGTTTAATTTTTATTATTTTATTTTTTGTAAATTTTTTATAATATTATGTTATTTTAATTTATGTTTAATATAGGTAAAATATTATAATTAAAAATAGTAAGAAAATAATTATATAAAATATTGCGGTTGGAGTGGTCACTGTCACACTGATAAACCATAAAGCATAGATGTGGTTGAGTTGGATATAATATTGGTGATATGAAAGAGAGATAAATTAATTAAATATGAAAAAAGTTGGATGATTGAGTTGGTCACTACTAGATATAGTCTTAGGTAAAGTAATAATAAAAAGGATTATTGGCACCTAAATACATAAACTTTGAGCTTATTTTGATTTTTCCCACGAACTTTGAAAGTTGTCAAAAAATACACGAACTTTGACTCATCTTATTCTTTCCCACGACCTTTGAGAATTGTAAAAAGATATACGAACTTTGGCTCATTTTTTTTCCCACGAAATATATTCATGCCACAAAAAATGATCCAGATAATTCTCTTATAATTAACTAGCAAATTTAATTAATTTAATTAATGATAAATAATAATTATTAATGAGTGGTATGATTTTTTTAATTTTAAAATATAGTATTTCATAATAAAATTGACGTCGTTTTGAAAAGAATTTTAAATAAAGAGTTATTTGGATCACTTTTTATAACAATATATTCGCGGGAAAAAATAAAATGAGCCAAAGTTTGTATATTTTTTAATAATTCTCAAAGTTTTTGGGAAAAAATAAAATGAGTTAAAATTTGTGTATTTTTTGACAACTTTCGAAATTCGTGGAAAAAATCAAAATGAACCCCAAATTCGTGTATTTAGGTGTCAATAACCATAATAAAAATATTCGTATAAAGTATTAACAATACCCCCCCCCCCCAAAAAAAAGCATGGGTTAAGTACCAAATTCCCCCTTATCGATGACTTCCCTATCACGTACAAGACCCTATAGTTAGGGTTAGAGTTGTTTACTACCTTAACGTGACAACATCAGATCAAATTCCCCTCGCCTTTTAACGGACGTTAACACCGTTTGATTTTAATTTTTTAAAATTTAATTAGAGTGGGCCCCACTCCAAAGGCAAAATTAAAAAATAAAAAATAAAAAAATCCACAAACCACCATCCACCGCCGTCCCTCTCCAGCCGCTATCTCAGCACACAAACCACCGTCATCCCTCTCCCACCGCCGTCTCAACACATAAACCCACCGCTGTCCCTCTCCCGCCGCCGTCTCAGCACACAAACCACCGTCGTCCCTTTCCCGCCGCCGTCTCAACACCTCAAGTTCAGCATCGTCGTCCTCCAAATCCTCAAACTCATTCATAGGAAAGGCATCGCACAAACACAATCAATCGAATTCCAAATTTCAAAATCCTCTCGTGTAAATCGATTCCTTCAATTTCTACAAATTCATATTGTTTCTCCACAAAAATCCCTTTTTGAAAGAAAGAACAAAGAATCGATTTTCTTTCTCCAAATTTCTACAAATTCAAAGCATTTCTGAATCGATTTGCTTTCTCCAAAAAGAAAAAACCCCTTCAATTTCTACAAATTCAAAGTGTTTCTCCTAAAAAACCCCTCCACAAAAACCAACCCCAATATGCAACACCATCGATCCACCTCTGTTCTGATGCAGATTTGGTGGCGAAGTCAGCGGGGGAAGAGAGCGGGTTGGAGGGAGAGACGGCGACGCCTAGAGAAAAGAGAGAGAAGTAGAGGGCGGGGATGCAGAGGGAGGCCGGGGATGCAGAGGATGAAGGCGACGTCGTTGTAGGAGATGAGGGGTTTCAAGGAGGCGGAGAGAGAGGCGACGTGGCGGAGAAAGGAGGAGTAGGTGAGGTGGCGGCGTCGATGATGAAAAAGGTGTTGCATGTGGTTGGCGGTTGAATGGAGGAGGGAGATGGCGTATTGGAGGATTGAGAGGTGCTGAGATGGCGGTGGGTGAGGGACGGCAGTGGACTGTGGTTTGTGGGTTTCTTTATTTTTTTTAATTTAGCCTTTAGAGTGGGATCCACTCTAATCAAATTAAAATAAATAAATAAACAGCGTTAACGTCTGTTAAAAGGCGGGGGGAATTTGGTGCGATTTTGCCACGTTAAGGAAGATTTAACAGGGCATTCAATCACGTCACACACAGAAAATAGTAAAACCTAAACACTCTAACTGATTTGTTTGTTTGTATTAATTCCCTAATGCACTTAATTAAATAACTGAAAATAAATCTAATTCTAGCAAAGAGAAAACAGAAATAAACAGAACACTAGTACCGATGAAGAAAATAAATATGGACCCTAGGCAATAATTAAAGGAGAACTAACTAATAACCTATTGAAATAAAATACTAAAAATTGAACTAACGAATTGAAAATACTGAGCATTAAATCTACTTACTAAATCTACTATTCTAGAATAACATAATTAAATCAATAGTGATGAGATAAAACATGGGCTTAACTGAATGAGTGCAAATAAAGCTGGCTGGGAACCTATTGGCCCAAGCCCAATTTTATGGCGCAGATAGCGTTTTCACCGAGCCTATAAATTGGGAGAGCCCAGTGAAGTAGGGTTTTTAGCTCAGGGGTGAAGCCTAATTCTCCATCGCAGCAGCGTTCAGGTACTCTCCTCGCCGCGTCTCTAACATGCTTCATTCCTTCTCACGCGTTCTACATTTGGTTATTTTCGTTTCAGCTTGATGATTTTGATCTAGATTTTTTTCATGTGAAGTTGATGCGTGTTGTGAGAATTGTATAGAACGTGTTTTTAATCATTTGAGGAGCGTTGCAATGTCAGCATTCTCTATTTGTTTTATGTTATTTTCCTGTTTTGTTGATCTCAATAGATTTGAAATGAATTCCAGTGCTTATTTTCCTGTAAAAACACACAAGATGTTATGAATTCAGCAAAGAGTCGATAAATTGAACATATATGGTTGTAAAGGCTTTATCTTTATTAGAGCTGGATTAGTTAGCTGAACTTTCTTTCATTTATTCTGCTAGAATCTGAATAAATTGTTTGTTTTTTATTTATTTTGTTTCAGAGCAAAGGAGAATGTCGCACAGGAAGTTTGAGCATCCAAGGCACGGGTCACTCGGTTTCCTGCCCAGGAAGCGGGCTGCTCGCCACAAGGGAAAGGGTATATCTACTTGTTATGTTAATCTTTTATTCTCGAAGTTCACGTAAAATGTTTGATTATGTGCTTCTTCATTTCTCATGATATGAAAGAAGATGGATGAGTCGTGATTCAAATAACAATAAAAATTGGCTACCAAGAAGAAGTCAAATTTTCCTTTTGGTTCTTTATGCATTGAATCTCTATTGCCTTATTCTCAGGATATTCTCAGGATTGCAGTTGTCATAGCTCTATAATATGTTATTTATACATATATAGTCTTTTTTCCTTATGCATTTTGTATTATATTTTCATTTGTATATCTTGCTTTATTTGCACATCTTGATGTGTTCTTTGTATTTTTTTTATATGGGCTGTCTGTGGTGAATATCTTATTTCCATTGAATTTTCATTGTAATTGCAGTGAAGGCTTTCCCCAAGGATGACCCAACCAAGCCCTGCAGTCTAACAGCCTTTTTGGGATACAAGGCTGGAATGACCCACATTGTCCGAGATGTGGAAAAGCCTGGATCAAGTATATATTTTGTGCATTCAGATTTCCATTTTCTACCTATTTTCTCTAAATTGACTGCTTGACACATACTATTTCAATGGCGATTGTCTAATAATTCATAGATTCTCATGTACTGTACACTACACGTATCTTTTCAGTCACTTTTCAGTTGCATTTTTTCCTTTCCACATTTCTACAAGTGTTAGAAAGCCCATAACATGAGTACTTCTTTGTATAACCTCCTTGATCCTGGTTGGCGATTTAAATTTACTTGTACTACCCTTAGTTTTTCTAGTGCGTGTATCTGCATTGTTTGGTGCATGAATTGAATACATTGACATTGATAATGCAGAACTTCACAAGAAGGAAACTTGTGAGGCTGTTACCATCATTGAAACACCACCCATGGTCATTGTTGGAGTTGTTGGGTATGTTAAGACTCCACGTGGTCTTCGCTGCTTGAACACAGTTTGGGCCCAGCATCTCAGTGAGGAGATTAGGAGGAGGTTCTACAAGAACTGGTGCAAGTCCAAGAAGAGGGCCTTTTCCAAGTACTCAAAAAGATTGGAGACTGATGAGGGAAAGAAGGACATCCAGTCACAGCTGGAGAAACTGAAGAAATACTCAAGTGTTATCCGTGTGTTGGCTCACACCCAGGTCTGTGTCTTGAGCTCCCTCTACCCCAATAAAATTCAGTGTGGTCTTTTGTTTGTTTGGTTGTTACTGACGTGATGCTTCTATTTTGCAGATAAGGAAGATGAAGGGGCTGAAACAAAAGAAGGCACACTTGATGGAGATTCAAGTTAATGGTGGAACTATTGCTCAGAAGGTTGACTTTGCTTACGGCTTCTTTGAGAAGCAGGTCCCTGTGGATGCTGTATTCCAGAAGGATGAGATGATTGACATTATAGGTGTGACCAAGGGTAAGGGATATGAAGGTGTTGTTACTCGTTGGGGTGTAACACGTCTTCCCCGCAAAACCCATAGGGGTCTTCGTAAGGTGGCTTGTATTGGAGCTTGGCATCCTGCTAGAGTTTCCTTCACTGTTGCTAGGGCTGGTCAGAATGGGTACCATCATCGTACTGAATTGAACAAGAAGGTCTACAGGCTTGGTAAGGCAGGAACTGAAGAGCACACTGCCAGTACCGAATATGACAGGTAAATTTTTCAATGCACAATTTTCCATGCCTTTCAAGAAGTTGTTCTTGGCTTCTTTGTTTACCTTTTTTTCTGTTTTCATTTCCATTGACTTAAAGATTCTGCATTGGTTTTTCTGTAGAGATGATAATATTTTGAAAATTGGTCCTAGATCGGTTAAAAATGTTTTTGGAATAAAGTACTTACTATGGTGAATAGATTAGATTAATTCCGGAACAAGCTAGTAGTTAGTTTTTCTTCATTGCTAACTCCTTTTTTAAAAAATGAAATGATGCAGGACTGAGAAAGATGTCACTCCAATGGGTGGATTCCCTCACTACGGTGTGGTGAAGGATGATTACCTGATGATCAAGGGTGGCTGTGTTGGACCCAAGAAAAGGGTCGTTACCCTTCGTCAATCTCTCCTGAAACAGACTTCTCGTGTGGCACTTGAAGAGATCAAGCTCAAGTTTGTTGACACATCGTCCAAGTTTGGACACGGACGATTCCAGACAACCTCAGAGAAGCAGAAGTATTACGGTCGGGTGAAGGCCTAAGAAGTATCTTAAGAGGGATCCGAGATAGTAGTTTCTTTTTTCATCTGACAGTTTTGCTTGTTTTGTCGTCAAATTTCTGCTCTGCGACATTGTTTTCATCTCAAATCATTTTAAGAGATATTTTTGCCTTGGATTTGTCATATTTACATGTCGAGGATAATGTTTTTCATATACTACTAAACAGGTATCTTGAAGTATAAAAATGACCATAGAGCGTTTACATATATAATACCAGCTTAAATAAGTAGCCAACTCAGTCGGAGAATGAATTTATGGTCTCCAGCTGCAGTTTTGCTAGGGCAACGACGAGCTCTGTGGCTGTGTTGATGGCGTGGTGGGCTGCAGCCAACGCCTCTTCCAGATTCTGATTCATCAAGTATGAAGAGCGGTCGTGCCTCTCTGCGTAAATCCTTAGCCTCTCTTCTGCTTGTTTCAATGCCTCACTTATGATCATCAACTTGTATGTCTTCGTTTTCCTATTCTGCACTTTCCGGCAATGCGAGAAACGAGGCCGAAGCTCCTAACATTGTTTGGGTTTTGGCATTTGAGTGGAGGAACAAATAAAACGATGTCTCGAGTTTTATTCTTGGCTTCATCTATGGGGAAAATTGAAGTGTATGGCACGTGCGTTTATTTGTGAAAGTCTGTCTAGAATCAAAGAATTTACATATAAGCACGTGGGGTACAATCTATATGAATTAGAAGATGAAGAGGTTCAACGTTGTTGCAAGGCTATATAGAAAATTGAGTTTCTTAGACTAGAAATTTCAACAATTTAGAATAATTGGCCGCGACTACTAGTACACGAAAAGAAAAAAAGAAGAAGAAAAAATTGAAAATTTTAGAACCATTTGCTTGTCACTCGTGCAAATTTTATTCGACAAACGGAATTCATTGAGATAGAATTTTAGTAGATAATCTTGTGCAACGCAAAATGTAAATTGTTGGCCTAAAACAAGAGAATGTAGTTCTGCTTCCGTATTTTTATTTTTGTGCTTTTCATACATTGAAAAATTTGTTCGCTGGTAAAAGCAGTTAATATCTATTTTTGCTCGCTATATTTTTATCTTGAAACAATGGTGTCAAATGGCCACATTGAACATGCAAACACAATATTTGACCACTAATTGAAAAAACACAAATTATGGCCATTAATTAGGAATATGCCTAATATACCCCTAAATCAAAACAAGATTATTTTTCTATTTTTTTTAATTCTCTGCGCCCTATCTACCCCTTGACCCCACCCTCCCCCCAAGCCAATTTTTTTTTTTACTCCCCTGCCCCCAGACCCCCCGACCCCACCCAGCCCCCCCACCCACCACCCACCCCGAAGCCAAATTTTTTTTTTACTTCCCCTGCCTTGTCTACCCCCAAACCCCCGACCCCACCCACCCCAAAGCCAATTTTTTTTACCCCCTGCCTTGTCTACCCCCCAGGCCCCCGACCCCAACCACCCACCCCCCACCCAAGCCAATTTTTTTTTTTTTTTTTTTTACTTTCCCTGCCTTGTCTATCCCTGCCTTGTCTATCCCCCCAGACCCCCTACCCACCACCCACCCCCAAGCCAAAATTTTTTTTTTACTCCCACTGCCCTGCCTACCCCCCCCAGACCCCTGACCCTACCCATCACCCCCCCACCCACCCCAAGCCATTTTTTTTTTTACTCCCCCTAGATAAAAATAAATCAAATTTTACTTTTGTTATTTTATTTTATGGTACTTATGGCACTAATAGTGCCATAAGTGCCAAAAGAACATTCTTAAACACTTTCCCCTAGGGTTTAAATATTCCATTTAAGGTTTAGATCATCCATTTAGGGTTTAAATGTTCCATTTAGGGTTTAAATGATGTTGTTGTCTATAAATTTGTTCTGCATGTTTGGCACTTATGGCACTAATAGTGCCATAAGTGCTAAAAAGACCATTTTACTTCATTTTATTTTGGATTTTCGTTGGCACTTATGGCACTAATAGTGCCATAAGTGCCATAAAATAAAATAACAAAAGTAAAATTTGATTTATTTTTCTCTAGGAGGAGTAAATTTTTTTTTTTGGCTTGGGCGTGGGTGGGGGTGGGTGGGGTCGGGGGTCTGGGGGGTAGACAGGGCAGGGGGAGTAAATTTTTTTTTTTTTGGTTTGGGGGTGTGGGTGGGTGGGGTCGGGGGTCTGGGAGGTAGATAGGGCAGGGGGAGTAAAAAAAGAATTTTCATTGGCACTTATGGCACTAATAGTGCCATAAGTGCCTAACCCGACCTGCGTGCCTGATCCTACCCGGCACGCGACCCGCGCTCCCGACCCTACCCAGTCCGCCCAATTAAGGGCAAAAACGTCCCAAAGCTATAAAGATGGCCAAAATTTATGTTTTTTCAATGAGTGACCATAATTTGTGTTTTACGATTCATTTTGGCTATTTCAAGATTTTACTCTTTTATCTTTCCTGTAATTTAATAAAAGAATGCAATATAAAAATTTGTAAATGTCACGAGGGATCATTTTATGGCCGAGTAATATATCTTATTTTCGATCATTCTTATCGAAGTATCAGCCCTATTAGATTCGAGCCAATGCAAACTGGAGTATAATTTTTTGATCTATTTAAAGAGACCCGTCAATTTATAATTGAATTGACATTCCTAGTGAGACTCAAAGATTGTAGTATCTTTTTTTCCGAAAAATATTGCAGTTTCCCTTTAATTACACACATATTTAACGTATCCCCAAATTTAGAGCTGCTAAAGCCGAGTGATCCCAATAACGACGAACAAGCAGCAGAAACAGCAAGAAAGACAACCAAGAAGTTACTCGGGAATGCTATTGATTTATTAAAAATCAATTTGTTAAAAAATAAGGGTCATAATAAATCAATACATATATCCTATAACTCATCATGTGGTTCATCCTCACCAGAGCTTGCTCCATAAATCTTGTTTATAATGGGATTGCACACACCTTCCACCTCTTTCATCTTCTCATCCAGATCATCTTTCTCAGCATCTTGGTTACCATCCAACCACTCCATGCCATCCTTCAATGCCCTCTCAATCGTTTCCCTCTCATCAGCTTCAATCTTGTCTGCAAGTTTATCCTTGTCGTTGATGCTGCTCTTCATGTTGAAGATGTACGTCTCTAGTCTGTTCTTCGCTTCCACTCTCTCTCTCACCTTCCTATCCTCCTCCGCAAACTCCTCCGCCTCCCTTATCTTGTCCTCGATCTCGTCTTCGCTCAGACGGCCCTTCTCGTTGGTGATGGTGATGGATTCCGACTTCTTGCCCGCCTTATCCTCTGCTGTCACATGCACTATGCTATTCACATCCACCTCGAACGTCACCTCTATTTGTGGCACTCCCCTGCAACCAACGTCTTCCATCAACATCATTTCTTATGATCAAATTAGTAGTGTGAGCTTACCTTGGAGCAGGTGGAATGCCAGACAGTTCAAACCTCCCAAGCTCGCGGCAGTCTTTAGTTAACGCTCTCTCTCCTTCATACACCTAGTGTGATAAATGAAACACATATACTATCATCACATCACCATTTTATTAATATTCAATATATATGTGTATATGATCAAGATTCATTCATACCTTGATTGACACTGTGGTTTGTTGGTCTTGATAAGTAGTGAAAACTTGCGACCTCTTGGTTGGTATCACTGTGTTTCTTGGGATCAACTTCGTCATCACCCCACCCACCGTCTCGATGCCAAGGCTCAACGGTGTCCTGTCGATCACCAAGAGGTCTGCACACAACAAAGGTTAATTGTGATTTAAGATGAAAATTAACCTATAACAAAACACACAATGTTCACATCAAATTACTACCTTCTCCGCCAGCTTCTCCACCAATGATTCCGCCTTGAATGGCTGCTCCGTGGGCCACGGCCTCATCCGGATTCACGCCCTTGCTCGGCTCCCTCCCATCGAAGAAATCCTTCAACAGCTGCTGCACTTTAGGAATGCGCGTGCTGCCCCCGACGAGCACGATCTCATGAATCTCCGACTTCTTCAAGTTCGCATCCTCCAACGCCCTCTCGACCGGCCCCATCGTCTTCTTGAACAGATCCACGTTCAAATCCTCGAACCTCGCCCTTGTCAAGGGCTCAGAGAAGTCGACACCATCAAAGAGCGACTCAATCTCGACACGGACTTGATGTTGGTTGCTGAGAGCTCGCTTCGCCCTCTCACACTCCCTTCGGAGCTTCCCAAGGGCCCTCCCATCTCGGCTCATGTCCTTGCCGTATTTCTTCTTGATCAGCTTGATGAAATACTCCATCACTCTATGGTCGAAGTCCTCGCCTCCGAGATGAGTGTCCCCGCTCGTGGCGAGCACCTCGAACACGCCGTTCTCGATGGTCAGCACGCTGACGTCGAAGGTGCCGCCGCCTAGATCGAAGACGACCACGTTCCTCTCTCCCTTCTTGTCGAGACCATACGCGATCGCGGCTGCAGTCGGCTCGTTGATGATACGAGCCACGTCGAGCCCCGCGATCGTCCCTGCATCCTTGGTCGCCTGCCTCTGCGCGTCGTTGAAATACGCTGCAACATCAAATTAATATATCAAACACTTGTTATGAAAGCACAATAGTTTCTTTTGTCCCGGATTTTTTTTTGCTACAAATGAAGATTATAACAATAAGATAGTTGTTCCACGTTCTTCCATTTTAGTTTGCCACTAATCCACTCACAAAATATATATTTTCATGTTCGAAAAATTTATGCCAGTTAAGTACAATAACAATAATTATTATCCATACAGATCCACTCGCAGATAGCACAACTGTTGAAGCAGTTATTTGTTGCAGCGCGGCCAACTCGATCGACGCTCTTGAAAAATTAGTAAACACTATTTTTTTACCTGGAACTGTTATGACTGCTCTTTTGATCTTCTTCCCCAAGTAAGACTCCGCCGTCTCTTTCATCCTCTGCAGAATCATCGCGCTGATCTCCTCCGGGCTCAACACCTTCGCCTCACCGTCTTTCATCTTCACCTCTACGTAAGGCTTCCCGTCCTTGTCCACGACCTTGTACGGCAGCATCTTCATATCCCTCTGCACCTCCGGATCATCAAACCTATACGCGATCAACCAAAAAAATAAAAAATAAATAATCGATGATGCGCGAGAAATTAACTCAGTGTGACTTACTTCCTTCCGATGAGTCTTTTGACGTCGAAGACGGTGCGCTCCGGATTGAGAGGCGCCTGGTTCTTGGCGGCTTCTCCAATCAAGCGCTCGGTGTCCGTGAATGCCACCCACGACGGAGTGATTCGGTTTCCTTGGTCGTTGGCGATGATCTCTACTTTTCCATTTCTGTAAACTCCAACGCAGGAATATGTTGTCCCCAAATCAATTCCGATTACTGTGTCTCCCTGCGAGCCCTCGGCCGCCATTGCTATGCCTACGAGAAAATCTGCAGCGGAACAACCACCAAACACCATTAATGTAAAAACAAAATTGAAGAAGAATGCGGACTCCAAAAACAATTAATTGATGGCGATTCATCGAGTAGTTGATCAGAACTAACCTGAAACGAAGAGGAGAAGAATGCAGAAAGCGGCATTGTTAAACGCCACCATGGATTTTGTAGCCATTTTCGATGCTTTTTCTTTTTTCTTTCTTTTGCTTTGGATGAAAGTTGATTTGAAGTTTTGAAGGTAGTGGATATATATAGGTTGCGGTGAGTGAAGGTGTGATGCATATAGCTAGAGTGTTCTAGCCAATGAGTAAGTGACACGTCAGTTTTTCTGCGTGTTGCAACACCGTTTGACTGATGACTATGAAGATCTGAATGTTTTAATTATTCCCTTCACGAATGACGGTAATTATTAACTAAGGAAGGGATAATAGTGTTTCCAATTTTAACTCGAAGTCGAATAAATATTAGTGTTTCCTTTCCTTAATAAAAAAAATATTTTATTTCCATAAATTAAAATAAATAATTCCACCTATCAGTGCATTGATCCCATCGTGATTTAAATTTTTTATTTTATTTTATTTTATTTTATTTTTTCTTCTCTATTTTTTTTTGTTTCAAAAAATCATAATTTAACAAATAATAATATATTCAATATTTATACTAAAATGAAAATCATGAGGCCTTTTAAAAAAATGAAAATCATGAGGAGTGCTTTAATTTGATACTCCCTCCGTCCACCAAAAAAACTCCTACTTGCCCTTAAATATTTGTCCACGAAATAAACTCCTACTCTGCTTTTTAGACAATTATACCCTCCCTTGCTTTTAAAATTACTACACTTTTACCTATTGGGCCCACTTTATTCTACCATTACTTATGTAATTACTCTCCCTTAAACTTATTATTATTATTATTGTTGTTGTTGTTGTGTTGTTATTATTATTATTATTATTATTATTATTATTATTATTATTATATTATTATTATTATATTATTATTATTATTATTATTATTATTATTGTTGTGGTGTTGTTGTTTGTTATTATTATTATTATTGTTATTATCTTTATTATTGTTATGTTATTGTATTATTATTATTATGATTATTATTATTATTATTATTATTATTATTATTATATTAGATTATGTATGTTATTGTTAGTATTATTATTATTATTATTATATATTATTATATTATTATTATTATTATTATTATTATATTATTATTATTATTATTATTTATCCATATTATTATTATTATTATTATATTATTATTATTATCTTATTATTATCCTTATTATTCTTCTTCTTATAATAATATAATAATAATAATAATAATAATAAATTTATTATTATTATTATTATTATTATTATTATTATTATTATTATTATTATCAAATAGCTAGTGAAAGATTAGTAAAAGTAATCACAATACATAAACACTACCCTTTTAGACCTTTACACCACCTTTTTCAGTTTTCTTAGTATCCGTGCCGAACCCCAACTGGGAGTTTTTTTGGTGGACGGAGGGAGTATATGATTTGTGAAAAATATATATATAGTTAAAAACTTATTCTCATTTAAAATTTGAGGTTTGTTTTTAAATTAATTTCTTAAAATTTCTTCCAATTAATTTATATTTGTCTTACCGGTTTATTGAAAAGGTTTTTCATTTCCTTTTTTCCTTACCATAATAATAAGAAAGTACTAATATATATACACTTTTATATATTTTATATATAAATAAAAAACACACAAATGTATACTTACTAGACTATTAATTTTTTTAATACAAACATATATCATTTGTTGCAAATATTGTTAAAATTTAAATTTACATAATAATAATTAGAGTGAATTTTGAAAATAGCCACTTTTAAATAGTAAATCTAAAAATTGGCAATTAAGATAAAAAAAATTAAAAAATTTGGCCACACTTCTCATTTTACCCTAGCATATAAAAATTTAAAAATTATCCGTGAATTCACAAATAACATTCACTACAAAAAAATCGAGGATTACCGGCGGCGAAATTCCAGTCGGTAATTATCGGCGGCCCAACGACGGCAAAACAAGGCGGGTCATTTTTTTTGTTTAACGGCGGCATTTTCGCCGCCTCTACTTACCGGCGGCATTACCGGCAACATTGTCGCCGCCGGTAATTAGAGGCGGCACGCCACCGGTATTTACAAAATAATTTAATTTTACTTTAAATTTAAATACAATGGGGATTACCGGCGGCATTGCCGCCGCCAATTGTTAAATTAAAGTGACCTCCAGATCCCCTTTTCACGCAGACCTTACGCACGCCTCCCTCCAGACCCTCCCTGCCGCGCCTCCCCCCCCCCCCCCCAGTCGCCGCCTCGCCGACCCCCAGCCATCGCCGCCGAGCCACCGTCGCCGGCCAGCCACCCCTGCAGGTATTATTTCTCTCTCTTTCTCTTTATCTCTCACTTTCACATTTCATTTAATTTATTTCTTTAACATTTTAGTTGAACGACGCCGCGCCGCTGCCGACACCGCCATCGCCACCGCTCCGCCGCCGACCACTACCGTACGCTTTCGTTCTCGTTATTTGATTTATTTATTAATTATTTTGTTAGATTAAAATTAATATTAATTAGATTAATTTTAATTAATTTATAATATTTGAAGTATGATTAATTAATTTAAAATTTGTTTTTTAATATTATTTTGTTAGAATCTAATTAATGTTAATTTGATTAATTTTAATTAATTTATAATATGTGAAGTGTGATTAATTTTAATTAGTTAAATTATATTTAAATTTGTTTTTACAATCTAATTAATAATTTGTTGGAGTTTGATTAATTTTAAATTAAAGTTTGATTAATTATAAAGCATGATTAATTTTAAGTATGAATTTGTTAGAGATTTATTCATATTAAATAATTTTGTTAAATGAAGTATGATTAATTGAATTTTAAGTATGCTAGTATGTGTTTATCATGAAATGATATTATATTATATATTGTGGGATAAATTTAATCAATTTCTTAAGGATCTTCTCCCTTTGGGATAGAAATTGATTATTTCTTAAGGATCTTCTCCCAACAAATGATTGTTTTAAATTTCAAACTTTATTTTTTATTGCTTTATATGTATTGTATTATTGCTTCGACATTGGGAGGCCGGGTAGACCTAGTATAGGCTTAGTAAATTAGGACCACTATGGTCACTATAGCTGCTGGTAGAGTCGAGCACTTGGTAGTTAGGATAGTGGGGTTATGCTGTCGAAATTTTGTTTGATTCAAGTAATTTATGATATTTTATTTATTTATTTTCAATTAGAATTTGCAAGAATGAGTGATAATCGCATGTGGATGTATGCGAGATACAATGATCGTTCTGCATTTGAAACGGGGCCAGAGAGTTTCCTTGATTATGCGATAAATCAAACGGCGTATACAGATGGAATAGGTAACATTAGGTGCCTGTGTAAGAAGTGTAACAATGAAACCTTTTTATATGTACCTACAGTCAGAAAACATGTTACTAGGCGTGGATTTGTCCACAATTACACAACTTGGGTTTATCACGGGGAAGCACCGATGTGTATGGCGACAGAACATGCTGGACCTAGTAATTACCAAGTAATGGATGAGGATGATGGGTCATACAATAACTACGAAAAGATGGTGCATGATCATGCTGGATCTAGTAATTATCAAGATGTGTCAAATCTGGAGGAGCCGCCAGGTTAGTAGGGGGTCTTCTCAAAGCACAGGCACTTCCATGATGTCTCAGCAGCTGTATGAGACACGGATCTCCACGCTGGAAGAGCGCCTTCAGGCCGAACAAGCAGCACGTGAGGCCGAACGAGAGGCTTCTCGAGCAGAATGTGAGGCCCTCCTGAAGCGTATGGCTCAATTCGAGGAGTTCATGAGGCGGTCGGGTCAGCTACCTTGAGCAGCACTTTATGTTTTGGAACTATTAATTTCATGTTTTGGACTATTTAATTAATTCATGTTTTGGAACTATTTGTTTGAACTATGTTTAGGAACAAAATTACACTTGCACTTTCTTTTTACATTTATGTTATGTTGAGCAACTATTAATTTCATGTTTTCAAACAACATTACAATTACTTCGTAACAAAGTAATAAATTCAAAATAACGACGAATGGAAATAAATTCAAATTACTTATCTTATAACAAATTATCTCCTTGTTTTTTTATAAAAATAAGGACGTATGGAAATAAATTCAAAATACAATTATCATGATAAAATACTAATGGTGTATATAAACTATATTGATTAAAAAAAAATTATATAATAATAATAATAAATTAATAAATAAATACTTTTGCGATATAAAAATAAAGACAAAAACGAGTTCGATCCGTAATTAACAGCATCTCATCGATACCATCTCGATATATTATAAGGTTATGAATATATATATGATTTTGTATATTGAATTAGACTTTAAATGAATTAATAGGTACTATATATATATCAATAATACGAGTGTTCTGTACTAGTGACCATTCGAAAAGAACTTCAAAGTTAAGGAAAAACTCCAATTTTTTTGGAAAAATCCGAATTTTGATGCAAAAACTCCAATTTTTTTGGAAAATCAGTATCTACAAAAGTTTATAGGAAATTAATAACCATCCACTTCACATAGTAAGCCGGATTTAGATACCTCCATTTGCTAATGGAGGATCTACTCCTCGCCATCTTTTTTCCCAAAATTAAAAAAGAAAAATGAAAATAATCCAACAACAATTGAAAATTAAGATATTGCAGTAGCAATCAACGGAGAAATCAAGAAGATTTCAACTAAAAAGTCGATGCATATTTGTTGATGATGTGATGATTTTTAAGAAATTAAATTCATAATTTATTTTCTAATCTAATAGTGTATAAGTGGAAAAATAAAAAATTCTTATCATATCTATTACTACTTCCATCCACTAAGAATGTACAAACTTCCACTAAGAATGTACAAACTTTTGGGGGACAGATGTTTTAATAAAATAGTTAGTATATGTGTGTTAAATAGAAATGAGTGGTTGTAATTAAAAATAGAAAATAGGGTCATGCCAAAAAAAAAAAAAATAGTATACTCTTTATAAACATCAAATTGAGTATTTTTTTTAGACGGAACCTGTGGTTAATTTATTCAAGATCACTCCGTACAATATCCTTAAGCCAACTAGGGAAATCTTGAGACCATTGCATAGGATGCTCAATGTGGCGCACAAATTGCACTAAACAATGTGTGGCTTTATTTGCCGTACGATATATATGAAACACGCCAATCACCAAATTCTCCCTCGCAACATTTATATATGTCCCGGATGTCATTGGGCAAAAAAGCTCGATCCTCCTCCGATCCGGCCATCGTCCGGGTTGCCAACATGGAGTCAGTGTATATCGCCATCTGTGCAAGCCCAAATTCCATGCTCATCCCATGCACCACAGCCATAACTTCGGTAACCATAGAGCTAGACGTTGGTTGTGTTCTCTTCGATACAGCTACACAAATCTTCCCATTGTGGTCCCGCGCGATTAAGCCCACTCCAAACACGTTGTTATCCGCGTCATGCGTAGCGTCCACATCAACTCTATAGATGCTACGCTTTGGAGGCTGCCAACATTTTGAGCCCAGAGTCGAGTCATCCCTATAATGGCACTCACCGTGAACATGGGTTAGCCCTCTGAAAATTGTCCCATAGCGTAGCACACTCACTTTCCGAAACAGCCCGCCTCTACAGAAGATTATGAGTGTGGGAGATCATGCTCTGGCAGACCTGGATCGAGACTTGCAGGACACCAAATTGAGCAATTATTGTATATTCTTAATGGACGGAGATAGTATATTCTAAAATATATAGTAGGGGAAAATTAGTCATGGAAATATATAATTGATAGTAGAATCGATTCAAAAGTAAACCGATCTGGTTCGATTTAAAATTGAGCTAGGGGCATTATGTATATACATCTTCGTCCCTGAAATGGCTTCCTCTTTGGGGACGGCACGGGTTTTAATGAAAAGTTGTAAAGTGTATTGATAGTGGAGAAAAAATGATCTAATTATTATTTAAAGTTATGAAAAGTGTTATAATTAGTATTGGGAGTGGTGAAAAGTGAAAAGTAATAATAAATAAAGTATTATTATTGGTGGGGTAAGTGTCCAAAAATGGAAAAAAAGAAAGAGGAAATTATTTGGGGGACGTCCCAAAATGTAAAAAAAGGAAGTTATTTTAGGGACGGAGGGTATAATTTTTTTTTTCTATTTTATATATATTCATAAAGCGGAAAGTTATAATTTTGATGGTAAGATTTAAATAGGAAAATTATTTAAACATAATAATGTTGGAACAATATATGATATCTTTCCTTCAGAAAATAAGTTGAAATATCTCATAGTATCTTTTTTTTCTTCTTTTTTTAATATCTCATAGTATCTTGGGTCTAAAAGACGTTGTTCAAATTTAATATTGTCAATATTATTATGTGAATTTATTTAAAGTAATCAAAACTCATATAAGCGCAAAACTTATGGTGTTATTTTATGTTTGGGTGATTCTATTCATAGCCCTCATTTTACTCCTTATAGCCTCTTATTTAATATAAAGAGTAATAAATAATTATAAATTTACTATTTTATCCTATAATTTATAACTCTTAAATTAAATACCTAATAAATAGTAACTACCATCCACTTATCTCGCCGTAACTACCTTCCTCTTCATGAAAATGATTTTTTATTGTAATTCTTTGCAATCTTGCGGCATAGAATTGTTGCTACATTGATGTATTCTTTATAATCGTCTAAAATCAAGAAAAGGTGCTCAAAATTCTAAAAAGTATATATACCAATAAAGCCAATCATACCGATTCAATTTTGCAATAACCATTTTTTTTAAAGAACTTCATCACTAAAATGTCAAAAATACAAACTCAAAATTTGCAGACATTAACAGTCGATTTAATTTCCAACTTTCATAAATCTACCACAGTACCTCACTAAAAAAAATGAAGGAAGAAATTAGAATGTATGAAACTCATCACAACCATGACTCCATGAAATTTAAAAAACCTGCAAAATGAACAACAATTTTTTTTTAAATAAACAACAAACATTAGTAAACGAAAATGCCGAAATGCTAAATCCAACCCCCCCTCAACGAGCGCTCACTGCACATTGTTTTGTTGAAATGTTGATACTTTTAGTTTCAGCATATCTTGCTATTAATTATATGGATTGCTTCCTCTTTGTTGTTTCCCGGAACTCTTTTTTTCTTTTTCTTGTTTTAACTAACAATACTTAAATTAAGTTATAAAGAAGATAAATAATTTCAGTGATTCTTTCAGGAGACGAGGCCATGGATTTTGAGAGTTAATGTTGTTTCCTGCATTTCTTTGGAGTTGAAGATGCGAAAATAAAGTTCTCATCTAATTTTGAAGTAATATTTTCTAATCGTATTTATTTGTTATGTTTTGTAGTCCTTGTGTTTGATGAAAATATTTTATTTTATTTTATATATTTATTTATCTGATTATTTATTAAGTATTTAGTTTTAAGGGTTATGGCTATAGGATAAAATAGTAAATCTATAATTACTTATTATTATTATATTAAATAGGGGGTTATAGTGAGTAAAATGAGGGCTATGAATAGAATTACCCTGTTTGTTTACTTGTTTTAAATAAGCCCAAATTGAACTTATGGTGTATTTTATTTGAATTAAGGAAGTGGATTCGTAGGGTCTTCTTAATTGGGCTGATTTATTTGGAGAAGCGCTAAAGTTCAGGCCCACCTCAAATATATAAAATAGCCTTAACAGTACTAAAGTACTAACAATAATAGTAGCAGTAATACTAATAATCAATTATAGTACTCCCCTAAAAAAAAATCAGTATTACTAATCATGACAATACAAAGTTAATAACAGTAGTAACAGAATTACTGTTTTCCATAAAAATAAAAATAAAATACCGCCTTCAAAATTGCTACTACGTACATCCTTTTTTTTTTTTTTTGGATCCAAAATAATTACGTCTTGATAAAGCATATATGGGTGCAAATCTCGGGACTTATTGAATGAAAGGATTTGGATGATCGACCTTAGAGCATCTCCAGTGGGGTGTGTCTTAGGGGGTTTCTTAGATGGTGGTCCCCACTCCCCACATAAGACACACCGCTCTCCAATGCATTGTGTTTTAAAGGGTGTCTTAGCTAGATCTTTATTTCCACAAAATTCATATTTCTACACTTTTATTTTTAAATTCTCAATTTCATTAAAAATAAAATTAAACATTACAATAATTAAAATAAAATTAAAAACATAATTAAATAATGAATTTCGAATTTTTAAATAATGAATTTCGAATTTTTTTAAATTTAAATAATGAATTTCGATTTTTTTTTAATTGGGCACGTCCTCCGGACGCGCCATACATTTCTCGCCTTCAACCCGTGTCTTGGCTAAGACACGGCCTCGCATCAGCCCGCGTCTCCAGTGCAGCCCCCCTCCCCAAGACCCGGATCGATCCTCCACTCGCAGATGCTCTTATAAAAAAATTACATAATGATAACATTTTAATTACAATGATTAAACCGCAAGGAGCCTGAAGGAGATTTTGTTTAGGGGCTTATTACTTTTTCAAAGATAGCTTGCAACTTAGTAGAAATTAAAGCAAATAATATAATTCTTTTTTCATTTTAATGTCAAATGTGTATATTGCTTTACTTAACTATTTATTTATATTTGTGTATTGTCAAATATTATTGAGGTGTAAGGTGTTTATAGTATTGATTGTCTTAAAGAGCTTATGAATCACTAAAACGCCCTCTAAGGCCACTAGTATGTATTGTGTATTAACACACTATTAGTAGATCTTAATTACGTTTCTTTACTTCTAATTGACGGAGGGACGTCGCATTAATTAGCAAAGCAGCCCTTCGGTCAATTACTTGCCTCAGAAAATATTTAGCTCTTAATTAAGATTCTATGTACATATTAAATAGCCATATATGAAAAATCAAGATGGGAAATTGCAACATTAAAAATAATGCATGTGCAAGATAATTCACCCGTACTCATGTTCCAAGTAAATTAACATAAAAAAATTAAGTAATACTCCTACATAGATATAGTATATAAATTAGGATGAGATCCAAATTTCTAGGAAAATTAAAAAGAAAAATATAGACCAACTTTTAAAAAAATTCTTGATTTTTACAACAGTCAAGGCTTCACATGGAAACTCCAGCTCACAAAACTATAATAAATCCCAGAAAAACATAGCATAATTTAATGTTCACTATATATAATGTAACCGAATATATCCTCTGACTTGAGAAAAAAACCAATCACTACAAAAATATAGATAGAACCTGTGAGCTATAAATTTACATTAATTAACACTGCAGGAAATAACATATAAAAATTATCCTAATTATTCGGTTGGCGATTGATGGATAGGGTTACTGGATTCAAGAATCCAACTCTTATCCCTATTGCCACCGCTCTCCCCATCTTTAGGGACTGTTTGGCTCTCTTTATTGATGAGTGAGGAAATGGCAGCTGCAACAGCAACCCTAAACTTAGGATCAGAAGTTATTGCACTCACATTTTCGGACAACGATGTCGTCTTATCGAAATTCCCTCCATCTTGATCTTGTAATAATGCATTAGGGTGAGGAAAAAGCTGTGTGTTCCCATTGAAGTTTGGTGGTTTAGGGATCAAAGAATACCCTAATTGGGGCATGGAGTTTGAGGAGCCAGGGTGGTTGTTTGTGAGGTCCAAAACAATGCCCTTTGTGGGGTCATAGTAATTAGGGTTTAGGGGTCTTAGGTTTGGTATGAATGATGAAGAGGGATTTATGAGGGGGTTGTAAAAAGGAGAATGTTGTACTTGGTTGTTTTGCATGTGGAAGGGATTGTTCACATCGAACATCATGTAAGGCGACGGCGATGTAGCTGATGTTGTTGATGCCATCGCCGTCGCCCCTACTGGAAGAGGATGGTTGTGTGTCCCTTCGTATGTTGTGATCAGTATTGATTTGTCCTCTAGACATCTTTGGACCTGCAGCTTGTAAGATTCAATTACCCATTCATCAACATCAATTTCCAAAATATATTGATTAATTACACAAACAAAGTTAATCAGCATTTTCACGAACTCAGTACAACACATTACTATCTTCTTTCACAACTTCATCACCATTTGCTAAAAATGGCAACTCATAAATAAGCACGCACCAACACGTACAAACTAACAACAATATTTACCATTCTTATTAATTAATTATTAAGTGAGCGTGTAATTTTCAAGACTGATAACATGTATAATTGAGTATTTTTATTCTACTAAGATATCTATCTCTAAGCCCACATTATGATAGAAAGTGCCAAAGATATTGGGATATCCGAAAGTTCCCAATCATCCATTTTAATAAATAATGAATTAATTTTATTATTTTTAACTATCAAGGCTAATCATAAAGAATAAACGAAATGAAGCGTTAATAATAGTGGTGATCACTTTAACATTATCACTAGATATCTTAACATTCATTGATCATATTTAATTAAGAGTATAGTACTAAGAACTCAACCAAGCAAAACGAAAATCATCATGATCTCCAAAGGCAAACATATATAGTGCAGAATTAGTAAATAATTTCTCCCCTAGCTATATTAATTTGATTTACCTATAATTAACAGTGGTGCATGGCATGCTACAGTCGTAGGCTAGCATTAAGAAAATTATGTACCTGTTTCCTCACTGGGCATCCCGGAGCTACAGTGCAACGGTAATAGGCTCGAGGGCAAGGATTTCCTTTTGCAATCTTTTGCCCGTATTTTCTCCATTGGCATCCATCATTCATCTGATTGATTAATTCACCCAAAATCCATTTCAAATCCATTTCAAATTCACTATATGTATATATAATTCTAATTAATGAGAAACAATTTAATTATGAGTTGAATGGATAAAAAAAAAATTGCACTGACCGTGGCTGAATCACATCTTGCCCTGACAGAAACCCTAGCTCGTTTATTAGGTGGAGAATTTATATGGTTCATAATTCCAGTCATGTTGTTGGTGTGCAGAGTTGGCCTGAATGCTCCCATGATCTCCTCCCTTTTCTCCTCCGGTGTATTACTGCAACTGCTCGCCACCCGCAGAGACAACCCTAATCCGTCGTTCTCCGCGCCCTCCTCCGATGCCGATCTCCGCCTCGGGGCCGCGTCGTCCTTCTCGATCACCGATTCAATCGTATTGGGATCCTAAATTAATTAAAAAAAAATTAATTCTGAAAGCTTTTTTTTTTCGAGAAAAAGGTTGCATCGTTATTCACATGACACATGTATATAAAAAACGCAGCTGGTTCATGAATTGATTTCTCTCTTCAATTACCTTGTTTTTGCTATTTTGTTGGATCATAACAAATTTTGTCTGCAGATCAGTGTAATCCTTCATAGTTTTTTCCACTGCGTTTCGTAACTGTTTGTTCTCTTCTTTTACGCGATTCATCTTCATCTGCAGAACCGTCAGCTGGATTGAATTTTTGAACTGTTAGTTACTTCATTAATCAACAAGAGAATTTTTTTTTTTTTTTATCTCTCTCTCTCTGTATATATATATATATACACTTTTACAATCGATCAAAGTTATAATTAATATTCATACCTCTTGTGTGTTGAATCCTTTATGAGAATTTAGAATTGGAGGTGGATCTTGAGTATCTGATGATGGAGCGCTGTGGAGTTGTGCATCCAGCTTAAGGGAGAGATGAGGTTCCATTGTTGCGCTAATCTCTTCTGCTTCTTCTTCGTCTTGTTGTGTTGCCATATAGAAATGATGAGCAAGGATTATATTAATTTATGCAGTTTCTCTCTCTAGATACGAGTGCTGCTTTTGAGGCACAGAAGTCAATTGGCTCGTCCAAAATAAACGAGTTTATAGTAGGGAGCAGCAGTAGAAGTAGAAGTTAGAATAATTAGAAAATGCAATTAAGACGCATCTAATTTTTGACTTTAACCTTTTCATTCTAATTTACAAAATAATATAGGATAATTTTCAATTTTATAGGCGGAATATCAAAATTGTCTCAAATGTTTTTAAAATAACAAATTTATATGTTGGAATTCTGATAAAATGTCACAAACACATTTTCTGACACCAAAATATCAGTGTTTCTATTTATCCTTGCAATATGGTCTTCATATAGAATTCACCGAATTCTTCCACATTTTAGATTTTCGCTTCGAACATCCTATTTAATTATGTAAGAAATTGGACGGTATACTTGTTTTATTGTTTTTAGAGTAATTTCAATTTTAATTTTTAAGAATAATATGAAACTCAAGCTGATTGGCTCGCTTGCAACTATATAGAGATCAAAACTTAATATTTTTTTTTTGAGAAAATCAAAACTTAATATTTTATGTAGTAATTATTTGTCAATATTTGGAATCTTCGAACAAAATTATAATATGGTTGATTACATATAGTTTAAATATTTTTTACATTTTTAGCTGTTTATATACTCATAAGTATAAAAGAATCAATGAGATTATTAAATACAATGTTTTGATTTCAAACTATAGGCAAAAATATTTACAAATTAAGTTAGGATATATTCTCATCCAATGAATTTCTATTATCTTCTCATTCGCCAGAATCTCTATTCTCTACAATGAGAATTTGTGTAGGTACTTAATTTGCATGCTCGAGGGGCATTCGACAAGGAGATCCCCCGTCTCCCATCTTATTTGGTATTGTAGAAGATGTGTTGAGTTTCATTTTCATTAATAGTGTTGCTTCGGACCATTTGCTGCATATGCGTATAGATCGCTCAGGAACTTTTTCATACTCATCTTCTGTATGCAGGGAATATGCTGCTTTTTCGTAAAGATTCGACGAGCAATGCCTTGGCTATATGGAATATATTGGAGTTTTATGACACCATATTGGGGCAAATTTTTAACAAGGAGAAATCTCATGTCTATTTAATTAGCAGATGGTGTTCCAATGGCGCCATTGTGTAGGCGCATCAACTAGAATATGAGTTTTAATTTTTCATTTGAAATGTTCTATTCTTCTACTTGGGGGTGCTTCTGTTTGTTGGGCGGGCGCATGATTCTTATTTTATTAGTATTAAAGATTGCATCGTCAATAAGTTTGCACGTTGGAAAGGATTGCTACTTTCCATAGATGGGTGAACTTGTCAAGTCAAATTCGTGATTCAGAGCTCGGTTCACTCGATGATGGTTTTCAAATGGCCGAAACTCTTTTTCTCTAATTTGGATTGAGCTTTTCACAATTTTATTTGGACTGAAAATATCAGTAAACGCCCTAGTTAATTATGTGGTGGATTGGGGCAGAATCTGTGCTATTAAATCATTTGGGTTTGATCTTTTCAGACGCCAGATCTGGGTATTCGTTTGTTCTATCTTATGAATAATTCTTGGAACAACCTTTAGGTTTGATTCTTTCAGACATCGATACTTGGATATTTTTGGACAAGTGAAATCATCGCTTATTACTTCCTCAGTTTGGCATGATTTGAAGAGTGTTGTTTTTTTAGATCATCAAAGATACTTATTGCTATTTAGGCGACGACTCTACTGTTTCTTTTTGGATGGATGATTGGTTGGGATATCACCTTATTGAGAAACTTAAAATCCCATCTTTCATGCATAATTGTCTTCGACAGTCGTAGTTAATGATTTTTCTGAAGGTGTTTGGCATTTTTTGGAAGACTTTGTTCAATTATATCATGATATTATTTGTGATATTTTACTTCTTTCTATTGGTGAGTATTCAAATGTTCGATTTTGGGGTCCCGAAGGGTTGACTGACAGGTGTATGGGGGGAGGGAAATACACAAGTGGGCTATTTTTCGCAAAGCATAAACAAACTAAACCAGATTTCAGTTAGAAATAGGTTGTAGACTGAAACTGAAGATTCTTCAGTGAATTGACATCAGTGGAGCGCTGGGCTTGACTGTTGTCTAGATAAGGCTTCAGTCTTAGTTTGTAAACAGAGCAGAGTTATTAATCTTTCTGACTAACGATAGTCAGTAGGATTAATAACTCAACAACGGAAAATAAACTTAGTGCGAATAGCCTTTAGAAAGAAGTTTGTCTTTTGTAAAATCCTTAGTATCACTTTTCAGTTAATCCAGTTCAGTTGAAAACAGTTAAGCACAAATAAGGAAATAACTGAAAGCATGTAAAGAACACAAGGATTTTAACGTGGTTCGGAGACATCTCCCCTACATCCACAGCCAGATAATTTGTCTGACAAACTTCTCTGGGCTAATGCTTAGAGGTGCATAGCAAACCTATCAATCCAACTGAATTGGTTTTAACATTTAGCACGCCCTGACACTGTCGTGTCCAATAAGCTAATGCTAAGGTAATTGGAGCCAGAACCTTTAAGCCGGACTCCCTCTTGGTTTGACGGTACCAAGGTAGCCTACCTAGTTTAGTTTCCTGGTACTAAACAACAACCACTTGGCTTACCGGGTGTCAAGGGACCTAACAGTTTAGTTTTTTGGCACTAAACTACGACCACTCAAACTCACTTTTCTCTCGATTGAAAAGGGCGTTTGAACTCTTCCAACTAAGATTACAGAGAACAGGCTCTCGTGTAATCCATTCTAGGCTTAAGATAAAACAAGAAATGCCTAGACAAATAAGAGAGTTTAGGTAATCAGCTAGACTGATTTTGCAACGTGGTTTACTCTCTTCTTCGATTCAAAATCTACCTATGGAATTGCTGGCTCTTTACTCCGACAGAGCTTCAGCGTATGTCTTCGAATCGATGAAGATTGCAGCTGATCCTTGAGCTCTATTTATAGGCGAAGTCTTGAATAGATCCGTTGGAGAGATGGTCTTCAGGATTTCTGCCGTTGTGAGAGGATGTTGCTTCTTGGGCTGAGGTGGCAATCTTCGGATACTCCTTTTGACAACATTTGAATTATCTTGTCCTTGGAGTATGGTGCTTGTGCATCTTTACACGCAAAAGAAAACTCTCGTACTTGCAAGGACGATCTTCAAATCTTTGGCATTTAATGCTGTTGTACTTGAGCATTAAATGCAGCGTGTCCGGTACTCTTCTCTTCAGTTAGATGCAGAATGTTGATTGGTAGTTGAGATATCTTCAGTTCAAAGCTGATGTTGAGTTGTGTGATCATCTATGACTGATGACTGAAGACTTCCAGTCAAGGTGTGTCCTTTCAATGAGGCGTGCTTTAGTTGAGCTGTCTTTGATCTTCAGTCTTTGGTTCCTTGTCCACTTGATCTAACGTCTTGGTAACTCTAGTCAAAGCCTGTGAGAACTGAAACCTTTGGGCTGCAATTAAGACAAAGACATGAGAAGCAAACTAATGGTTTTGGTGTCATCAAAACTGGTTGGATATCTTTTGTGTCCCAATAATTTCTCCATTTTGATGATGCCAAAACCACGTAATGAGAGATAAAATAAAAGCCAAAAAGATGCAGTAAGGGTACAAATCGTTCCCCCTTAACTATTGCTCCGGTTAGTTCTCACATAAGGGAAAACAATCAGATATATAGGAAATTAATCAACATAATCATTTAGAGGAATCATCAGAAAAACCAACAGATATAATGTGATGAAATGGAATTAGTTTTTCAAGACATAAAGTAAAATGTTTAGTAATTCAACCAAAGAAAACTAATTGAAGCGAGGTCTTTTGGAAGATTTCTT
The DNA here is from genome assembly GCF_028751815.1 of Salvia miltiorrhiza. Lineage (NCBI taxonomy): Eukaryota > Viridiplantae > Streptophyta > Magnoliopsida > Lamiales > Lamiaceae > Salvia > Salvia miltiorrhiza. The sequence continues at coordinate 29,227,347 of NC_080387.1, forward strand.
TCCAGTTTTCTTTTCTTCATCCTTTTTCTTTTCTTTTCTCTTCTATTATTCCTTCTTCTTCTCCTTCTTCTTAGATCATTCCCCCTTTTTAGCATCATCAACAAGAGACGATTGTATTTTCTGATGATCTTGGGGAGGAGTTTCAAAAGCACTAGATGTCGGTTGGCTGTTCTGATGTTGAAGCTTCTCAACTTGTGATTCAAGAATGAGAAATTTGGCTTTGAGATCAGCAATCTCCATTTCCTAAGCATGAAGCTTCTTTTCATTTGAATGTTCCTGTTCATCAGTTGGTTGCATCTCAGTGGCATGAGCTTCCTCTGTCCTCTTCCGTCTTCCTGTGTCATCAGTTGTTGGTGATTGCGCATCCTCCACGGTTTCTTCGTTTTGAGGAATCTTGTAGATCAGACCATGGGTAAAGAGATAATGATGAATGGCAAACATTATATCGTGGATGGCATCCCACAAGTTTGTGATCCCAAAGTTTGAGAACACATTTAACTCGATTGAGTCCATTTATGAGGCAGTCAAGACAATATCAATCTCTTGAAATTGAGCTCTAGGAGCCGTCTTAACAAAAGTGTAGAAGAGATATTAGACAACGTCTTGGAACACGTCCGGATGCTCTTCAGCTCTGAGAGTGGGAAGAAGGACACTTAAACCATGTTGAGCAAGACTTAAGAAGTAGGTCCTGATATTTGCTTGCTGGGATGACCTTGATGACGAAGGTGCATCTGGATTGAAGAATAAAACTTTTTCTGAGAAGGTTTCAGCACAATGCTGAAATAACCCTCTGAGAGGAGGTCAAGATTCCTTCATGACTTAATCATGAACAGGGGATTTTTCAGGACAATTTTTCGGAGAGGCTTCAGTAGAAGATGGGTGTTGAGAAGGATTGGCTGAACTGATGTTATCAGTAGATGTTGGTGCTGCTGAACTCTTCAATGATTTTCGAAGAGAGAAATGTGTGCAGCTGTGGATTCCTGCACTTATTGGGGATCGGTCTGTGCTTGATGCAGTGTGAGAAGTGTGAGATGTAGAAGGTGTTGCACGAGCTGATCCAGTGAATCTCCTAAAAAGTCTAGCGGCATCTAAGATAACGATTATTTCCTTCCAGTGGCACTGAAAGTTCTTTGTGCTGTGAAGGATAATGGAAGAGACTCTATTCTCTTGTCGAAGATGCTTTTTAGAGTGGGCTTCGTCTCTTTCCTCGGCTAGAACTTTGAGATAAGCTTGTTCCCAGTTGAAGGGACCCATCTGCATTAGTGCAGCCATCACTACCTTGTGTGGTCGGGAGATATGATTAGGAGATCCCAGTGTGCCAAATCAACATCTCTTGATGATCTTCGCCGGGATCCTGAGATGTGGTTGAATGAGAGACATGCTCATAATTTTATTCACCACTGGAGGAGAATCTTCCTTCAACGCCTAAGAATGATCTTGTCAGTGTCTTCATCGGAGAAGTTGGGAGTAGGTCCGTTGATGGAAAGACGAAATATTTCCTTGACGACTTAAGTGACATTGATCTGATGTTTCTCTGAGTTTGAGAAATCAGGAGTTGTGAAGATTGTGATTTCCGCAGTGTACATTTCGGACGCTGTATCAAGAGCAATTGAGTTGTAGAATTCTTTGACAATTCTTCCTTCAAGAAAGTGACCAGGCTCTGAATGAATGAAATTGATTCAGTTGTGATGAGTGAGAATCTCGTTCAATTTGTCGTGATCAATCTGTTTGTCCAAGTCTTATGGAGTGACTGATGCCTCGTAGCAGACGATCTTTTGATCAGCAGATAGAGATGATTTTGTCGTTCTGATGAAGAATTGCAATCCTTTCTGCAAACACAAATCTTTTCTCACATGCGGTGCTTGTGGAATAAGGGTGAGAGAGAGCAGGAAGAATTAAGGAGAAGGCAATTCTTTAGAAGAAAAGTGAAGAGACCAATTGATAGTTAGAATTGAGAAAAGTCCTCAAAGAATATGAACCGTTCTGAGAAGTTGTGGAAAAAAGTGTGTAAGACGGTTTTCAGAGAAGTTTGAAATCCGGAGAATGGAGAGTTGACACATGTTCTAAAAATTCGCTTTTATATAAAAGAGCGGAATTTTTAGAGATCGTGGGAGAAACTGCTCAAGTACAACCGTCATTAAAAAAAATAAGAAGGACAATTACATGATGAAGTGTAGCAGTTCAGTTAACTTCTCATAAGGGAAAATTTCACACTGATTGATCAAGATGATCAAAATAAAGAATGGATAAATGTGCTGATACAAAGTCACAGGAACAGTTAGGAATGCTTACATGTTGACTGATCATTGTAGTCAGTCGAAAGCCCTATTTTGACTGTATTGATGAGGTCCAGTTTTTCTTTGAATAGAAACTGATTTCATTTGAGCTTTTCAGCGATGATTCTTCAGTTTCTGAAGTTTTCCCCTGGACAATTGCATCGTCATTTTCTTAGTTTGATCTTCAGTGGTTATTTTCTTCATCTCCCTGGTTTTCTTCTTCTGAAAGTTGTCCCATTTGCTTCTTTGTTAATGACTGAACCCCTGATCTTTGATTGAGGTTTCCTTGGGTGTCAAAATCTGATTCACCGCAAGTTGATGAGTCCGCTCCATTGTTGACTGCAATTCCATCTGAAGAGGAGTTTTTATTTGACGTTGATGCTTTTCTTGAGTCATTTTCAGCTTGTGCATTCGACTTCTCTTCTTCAAACTCAGGCCAAGGGACAACGAGATAACTTGTGTTATCATCATTGAGTCGCCTTAGAGATAATGGAACAGCTGTTGATCGACACCTTTTAAGTTGGACCAGTTCAATCACTGTTGGAGGCTGTCTGCTCTATGACTTATGAGATCTTAATTCAACATTTTTGGATGACTCTAATGAGGCTCCCTCGTGATGATCTTTTGCATTTTCCTCCAGGTCTTCTTTTCTCTTATCTTCATTAGTCGAACTTTCCCCATTCTTTTCTTCAGAGCGGAGGAATTGAGAGAGACTTTCTGAAGTCAAGTTCTCAATGCTGAAATCAACCCACTGTCCATTCCTTGATTTTTCTTCGATCAGCTCAACCAGTGTTTCATCAATGAGTCTTCTTGATTGAATGAGTTCATCTTTTGTCTCTCTAAAGATTCCTTGAATGTGTTGATCTTTTTCAGTCCGAAGTTTTTGCAACAAATCCTCCAGTCTGGTGAACTCTTGAATTATCTCTTCTTGGTTATTTCCACCATGGATGACTGAAGAGATCTCATTTGCTCTAGATGAAGTCACGACGATAGCCATTTCCAGCCTCTATTTTTCCACAAGGAGATATTTGAATTTGAATCTAAGATCCTCGTAGGCGCACACGACCTGTTCTAGCTCACTCACTTCATGGATCACTTGTTCAGAGGATGAGGCTCCAGACTCTTCTTTTCCAAATCTGGCGTGGAAGAGTTGATTCTCTGTATCTGAGTCTGAGGTCTCACTTGAAGAGCTGTCGGACAAGGAATAGTGAGCTTTTGTGTCCCAGTCAGCAAACCCTTTTCCTTTATCTCGCGGTTCAACTCTATTTTCTTTGGAGAAGGCTTGGGATGGTGATGAGCTTCTTGGATCCCATGTCATTCTTCTTTTCAGGGGCTCTTTTGCTGGATGGGAGGGGACAGTTGAATCATTTTCAACTGGTTTTTCAGAAGCAAGAGTTTCCTTCTCTTGTTTGATCTCCTCGTTGCTTTTCTTCCATTGACTCATCATCCTATGTTGATGAGTTGCTTCACAAATGATTCCTTCAAGCTCCTTTGAAGATCTCCTTAAATCATTCTCTGTATCTTCAAAAAGATATCGGAGATTCTGCTTCTCTGACTGTAGGAGTTCCAATCTCCTAGTCAATCTGTTGTCTTCAATGATTCTCTTGTCCATGTCGGCTTCATCTAAAAAGTAGAAGATGATCGTTTCTTGATCAAGCCAAACTTTTCTGATCTCCTTCTCTAGTTGCCGATTTTCCCTAATGAGGTCTTCAAAAATCTTTCTCCGGTTTTGATATTCAAGAAGAACCTGATAATATACACTCACTTCTCCCAGAGGTGTGTGTTTTGGAAATCGAACAAAATCGAAACCCAGTTAAGTATTCCAAGATCTGCCCGAGATCTATTCGTCGATGGTTACAGATTAGCCGTACAGGGAAGAGGGGAGGAGAGACCGAGAGGCGGTGGAGTGGGTTTTACAGCGGTGGAGGAGAGAGAGAGGCGGTGGAGTGGGTTTTGCAGCCGTGGCGGCGTGGGCGGCTGGCGTCTGTAGTTGCTTCAACGGTGGGAGGTGGCGCGACGGCGGTGGGAGGTGGTGGAGCCCCAAATCGGAGCCCCAGATCCTTCTTCTTCTTGTCGGCGGCGCCGCCCCTCCTTCGCAAGCTTCTTACCGGCCTTTGGCTCCTACTCTGCAGGTGCTTTCTCGGTCGTCGGTCATTTCTCCGCCGCGGGCTTCTTCTCCAGATGCGGCGGTGAAGGCTATAGAGGCATATATCCATCTTGATTTACACATTGTGGATCATGCCTCATACACAGATGAGTCCTATTCAAATTCTTTCTATTCATAACATGAATATTCATGATGTTGTTAGAAAACTAATTAAACTTGACTAATGTACACCTCAAACTAATTAACTGAAATAAAGTTCAATCGTCCTCAAAGTGAACGTCCTCCATGAAATTCCAGTGATCTCTAGATAAGTTTGGAAGGTATGTGTCGCATTACACCAAATTGGATTACTTGGCCATAGAATCTTTCAAGTGGCAAAGTTGAAGTTAGGTTTTTGTATATTATTATATTATAAGTTAAGTTTGTTACATACTCGTGTTACAAAGTGCATCGTGTTTTTCCATTACGGAGAACATGGATATGCTCATGTGTCTGGGAGACTTGTGATGACCTTAGTTGTTGGGTTTCTTCACTCGAATCAGGCATGTTCTCATTAGAATTGTCTAAGACCAACACAAGTTTTTTCTAACGTGTTTTGTCCTCACTCGTACGCTTCCCGAAAAACTTCATAGAGAGTCATCCATCTAAAAATTGCTCCAAGCCAAACACGCTTAACTTTGGAGTTTCTTCCACGTGGTCACCAGAAAAAAAGATGCATCTTGTTGGTATAAGTAGCACCAATCAAATCATTTAAACTCTCCTCAAATATGCAGTCTCATACCTGCATATTCTTGGAATTTCTCTATTTCAGGTGTGTTTCGGTTCGTTCATGACCACTCCGCTTTGAAGCACTTATAGGAGCTGCTATTTGTCCGTGCCTTGTACACCAGCGATCACTCCTTAATTCTGCCCCGGGCATCACATGCCCACCAGCTTCTATTTGGTTCTTCCCCGAACCACACCGTACTACGAGAGGTTCGGTTTTGATACCACCTGTAACAACTCGGCTCCAGACTTGACGGTTGTCCCTATAGACCAACACAAATCTTTTCTAGCGTATTTTGTCATCACTCTCACACTCCCTGAGAAACTTACAAAGGGGTCACCTATCCTGGAATTGCTCCATGCCAAGCACGCTTAACTTTAGTTTCTTCGACGTGGTCACCAGAAAAGAACATGCATTTTATTGATATAAGTAGTACAAATAAAATCATTTGAGCTTTCCTCGAATATACAGTCTTATACCTCACATTCTTGGAATCCCTTTCTTTCGGGTTTGCTTCGGTTCGTTCATGTACCTCTTCGCTTCGAAGTACTTATAGAAGCCGCTCTTTGTCTGTGCCTTGTGCACCGGCGATCATTCCTTACTTCTGTCTCGGATGTCACAGTTTTAGTCAACAATTATTAAAATTAGGCGCTCGACAACCATTGTTGTCGCCTCCGCTTATCCTCTACCAATAGCCTAACCTCTAAATTACCTAATCGCCTCCCCCCTACTAGTGACACAATTATGCTATAACGCTAAAACACGTTATATGTCTCTCCTCCACCGACGACATAATTAAAAGACCAAGAATCAACTAAAATACATTAAAGCATATTCAATTTAAATAATCAAAAATACAATTTAATCTAAACAATGTAATCGAATTCAGCTAATTTAAACAATGTAACATAATCCAACTAATATCGAAAACATGTAACCTAATCAATCAAAGTCACCCAATCTACCAACATCTAGGCCTGAAGTAGTGTTTTTCAAAAATGTAATTATCATGTAAATTCGACCCTAAACTAATTAAGATGGATTTAACATTCTAATTAATTATCATACCGAACTAAAAAATACCATTAAATAAATGACACATTTAACATAAAACATAATATTTCACATAATTAAGCATACTAATACAAATAATTGCCCTAAAAACCTAACACGTACTAATTAACTCAAGCAAAAAAAAAGGTTAAAATACTAATTAATCTTATCAAAATACTAATTAACCTTGTCAAATAAGTGCCCTAAAAACCTAACGAATTAATGATTAACTACGTGAAAATTAAAATAAAAAAATAATTTTTTTATTAAATTAATATTTTAATGAATTGTCGATGGTGTTAATTTTTTAAAAATATAAAAAATAAATAAAAGAAAGTCGATCGATCCGTTAGGCTCATTTTTTAACAATCTCCGTGATTAATCAAGAGTTATTTTTGTGGCGTGAACTATAGCATGCATATAACTTCTGCTTCTAGAAGATCTTCAAATACATTCTATTCACATACTAATAGTAATTATTTTGGAGTGAGTTTGTGTATATACACACACATATGCATGAATATAAGATGAGTGCGAAATCCTATAAATAAAGACGAAAATAAATAAGTTGGATCAGATCTGGAAATAGTCAACTGGAAGACCCTCCAACCTCTTTCCATTTTCCACTCTTTCTGGTTGAAATTCTCAATGTCCCAAATATATTATATAAATATTTTATTCATCAACTTCTCCATCACTTTCTCTCTTCTGCGTGACTTCAACTCAATTAATTACTTAAATTCGATTCACATAATAAAAAATAAATTTATAGCATGCTCATTAATTTCTTCACGCTACAGTTTATAGATATATATGTATCTCAAGATCTCGAAAGTAGTCCATGACACCAGCATTAAGAAAATTAGTTATATATATTTATTTATTTATACACACACGCATATGATTATGAATATATTGCAAAAAAGTTGTGAAAACTAGAAAACTAGATTTCAATTTAGTATTTATAATTTTATCAATATGTGTATTATTAAGTTTGCGTTCAAAGTAATGGTATTAAATTGTGTTCGTGCAATAAATATTAATAAAATAAAAATATGATGCGACCGGTTACTTTTAATAAGCATAAGATATACATTTGTTTGCACAAATGTATACTTATGTAATAGTACAAGTTCTCATTAATAAAAGTTATAACACTCATCGTGAATAAATGTACCCCATACTTTATAAATATTAGTACAATATTTGATTGTAACAATAATTACTTTTTGTTACGACAATGATTACTTGATTAAATAGTTAAGAATATAAGTATTAATGAGTGAAAAATAACTACAAGTAAAAATTCTTATGAATAAAAGTAAATATTATATATTGTGAAAAAATGTAAACTTTCAAACTAGTCGCATAGTATGCGACCGGGTGTACCCAATAATTTGCGAAATATGAATAATGCATCAAAGCGTCGGCACTCGGCAGTCATATTCATATAACATACTAATGTTTTTTGTTGAAAATTAAGCAAAAATTCGTGGATGTATATGTAGAATTTCTTTTGTCTACTTCCACAACTATTAATATCAAGCACAATGAAAACACGCATATGTCGCCAATAATCCAAAGGAAATCATTATTAGTTGCTTCTATAAGTTTCTGTTTTACATACAACTAGTGTTTTACCCGTGCGATGCACAGGATTACATATGTTGTTAAAGTTTTATTGTAACATATTCTCGAAGACATTTTTGTATAATCTCTAAAATAAATGAGTTTTAAAAATATTTTATTATACAATTGTTATACCAATTATATTACTACTAAAATATATTTGAGACTATCATTTTTAATTACATAAAAATCAATGTAAAAATAATAATACATGAAAAGACAATTGGAAACTTCTCATCTTATTATTATAAATTTTGGAAAATTTCTTTATATACAACATTTGTAGTAGACGAACATTCTACTTTGTCTTCATTATATATCAAGATTTCAGACCCCTTCAACTTGTCTTCCATCATTGCAAAGTACAGTTTAACTACTTTGTGATAAACCACACCAATTACATCTACATATATAAATGCATACCAATAATGTAGATATATCAAAATGTTGAGTTTATAAAAATATGAATTTTGAGTTTATCAATTGAATATGCATGTATAAGGAAATAATGAAATAAACACATTACCAAATAGCATATTGTCATTGCAATGGAGGCCACTTCTTCAAAACTTTTAAAGTTAAATAGTTGGCGTGGAAAACCTTCTTCATAAATTTCAACTATATGACTACTATTAATAAATTTAATATAGTAGACATTTGTCGTTGTTCTATACTTTTTGTTGGAATCATGCATCACCAAATTTTTTTTTATGGCATAAACACTGTCTTCTTTCAAGATATGTTTGAACTTGAGGATCAACGTGCGATCAAGTGTAGCATGGATGTGGTCACCCTATATTAAAAAAAAATAACTAAATTAGAAAAACATAATAATGTTGCAAAAATGCTTAAATACATAATAGTTTAGTGAATAGAGAATTTTTACCTCACGATCATGAAAAATACACTCATAGCTGATAACATTGTTGGTGCTTTGAGATGAGCGGTTGTATGCACGCACAAGTCTCATTTTAATTGTAGATCTGGCATTATTTGGTTGCAAGTTTTTTACTATAGACCACATGGTCGGCATGCTTGTGATTAGAGAAATTATGAATATCAAAATGAGAAGGGAGTGTAAGTAAAATTTTAATACGAAAAGTTAGTTTATATAGGCCATGGGGATGCACATTTCATGGGAGATATTTATGAAACTTATATATTTAATATATTATATTAAATGAGATGCTTTGATAATGGAGTTGATTTTGGTTTGATATAATAAAAAGTTGCTGCATTTTTGGAGATATATAAGGAATGTTGTCAAATTACACATTTCACTCTATCACCCTCTCTCTCTCTCTCTCTCCCACAAATTTGACGCCATGCATACCTTGAAATAAGGCTTGTTCATTGTGTAGCTGTGAAGATCATACAAAAAATCCCATTGATCATGCATACCAATCCCTTTGTTTAGCGTGTAAATCAGTAAGAATTAATATGAGATATTGCTAGAGTTCGTAAATAAGTTTTTATTATCTTGAATTGAAAAACAATCTATAGTCAAAAATTGCGTGTAAATGAAAATTAATATTCACTTTTGCAAATGACTACAAGATCCCATGCAATTTATATGTATTTATATTATGAATTTTAAATATTAGATGTTTTTCACAAAAGATTTAATTGAAATTCATAATTTTTCACAAAACTATAAATTTATATTGGATATTTCAATATAAATTTATCTAAAAATATATAAATTCACAAGAAAAGGATATTTTTCAAAAAATATAAATTCTAAGTATAAATTCATAAATTTACTATTGGTGATTTTAAATTTTAAATATTGGATATTTAAATTCACACGGGTAAATTCACAATATATATATATATATATATATATATATATATATATATATATATTTCAAAATTTATATAAATTCACACTGAAAAATATTGGTGACTTTAAATTTTAAATATTGGATATTTATATAAATTTGTCTAAAAAAATATAAATTCACAAAAATAAAGGATATTTTTCACAAAACTATAAATTGCATGATATAAAAGAGCACTGTATAGATTGTAGCAAGTGGGCCCCGCAACTTATATATATCATCCTATGAATTAGTGAACTTTCTAAATATAAATCAACTTTCCAAAAATAGATTGAGTAAAAGAGCGGGAAATTTTTTTTGCTAGATGGACCAGCTTTTATATATGTATAGATTTACTAATTCTTGTCCTTTTAATTAATGTTTGCTATGATTATAATATATCTATAATTATTAATTTAATGTCAATAAGGTCTAATTCAAGTGGCAAAGTTAAGGCACTCAAAATCTCTCTTTTGTAAGAGGCGTTGATTTAATCCCTAATGACTTTATTTGATTATATATATATATACCTCATGTAATTAATTACTCCCTCCGTCCCATTAAAGTTGGCTACATTTCCATTTTGAGCGTCCCACTAAAGTTGGCCACTTTCTAAAAATGGCAAAAAATTAACTTAATTAAAGTCACTAATTAAGTTATTAAGAAAACCCTAATTTAACCTACTTAAATCTATTTTTCCATCATTTGCACCTAACCTAGCCGCCACTCTCTAACCTCTTCTTCTTTCTTCTTCTCCGGCGACGACACCGCCGCCGGCCGTCGGCTCCTGCCCCGCCCCCGACCTCTCTCGCCTCTGCTCTCCCTCTCTCTCTCGTTGTGTGCGCGCGCTCTCTGCTCTCCCTCTCTCTCCTCTGCGCCCCCGACCTCTCTCGCCTCTGCTCTCCCGCTCTCTCTCCGTCGGACGCTTCTCTCCTCTCTCTCGTCTGACCGCCGGCTTCCCCATCTGAATTTGTCGTCGTCTCCGGTGAGCAAGGCAACAATCGCTTACCTTAGGGTTCCGATTCACGCGATTTAGGGGTGGTTCGCCCAGATCTGAGGTGGCGCGACCCCATGGCCGAACCTTTCCCCTCTCTGAGGGTGGCGCGATTTGGGGGTGATTCGCCTAGATCGAGGTGAGGCTGATGAGAGGCGAAGTTGTGGAACTGGTGAATGGCGGTGGTGGCTATGCCATCGCCGATAAGTTCGAGAGGGTGGCGCGATTTGGGAGCTAGGGTTTTCAGGCGGCTGGTTTGAGGGTGGTGGTTGTTGGCTACGGTGGTGGTGGTTGTTCTCAGATTTGAGGGTGGTGCTCTTGAATCTGAGGGTGGTCGGAGGGGGTGGTGCTCCGGTCGCCGGCGGCGGCGGCGGTGAGTTGGCAGATTTGTGGTGGTTGTTGGCAGATTTTAATTAACTCAATAATTTTGATGGGCCCCACTCAATTAAAACATAACACTCAATTTCTTAATCTCCGTGCCGAAACGAATGTTGCCAACTTTAGCGGGACGGAGGGAGTATAAAACAAAAGGATAATTATTAATTTAATAATTCATGATGTTGGGGAAAATGACAGCCACAAATTAAATCATGAAAAGTATTGATGCAGAACTGATTTTCCACTTCGGTTGTCAAACACTGTTTCTGATTGTATTGATTGATGATTATTTGATTAGTAAAAAAACTAAGGTCTAAGGGTGTTGTTTTAAATTTAACCTAAACAATGTTCATACTTCTTTCATGCCCTTGCATAGTTGCATACACTCCTTTTGAGCAACTACTAATATACTACTATTGCAACAAAAAAGTTGAGATTAAAAATAAAAAATAAATCAGCATCTAAGAATTCATATAGAATTGTCAAAAACACGTGGCTGAATATGATAGGTTGAATCCAGGTATTGACTTTAAAGAGCAGCGTGGACTTGTGAAAAGCAAGTGTCCCTTCAGCTAATTCTCTTACTCGCTTTTCCAATTATTAAATTTAATTTAACCGCCTAACTATATATAAAAATCGCTCATAGTTTTTGGGGCGAGTTCGCATTATTTAATATTTGAGTGATTTAGGGATCGTTGCATTAAATTTAACTAAACATAGAATCATTAATTGTTTAATTATAATATGAATGCCTTGAAATTTGTTTCGATTCGATCTGTTTGACCGAGGTTCCAATTCTTTTATATGGAATCTCGTCTAATTTATAAATCACATCTCAATAAAATTGTTTTATTGAATCTTCAAAGTATTTAATATGAAAATAAATAATGGTGACCATTTGGACCCAAATGTACCCATTTCTCGAATTAAAGCTAATAATATTTTATTGATTTATACTATTCTTTATTTTCTATATAGTATTATTTAAGTAGTAAACATTTGGAAGATATGTGAATTTGTTGTGTGGAATGTTATGCATTTTTATAATAATAATAATAAAATATTTTTTTTGAAAAAACTAAAAAAAATTGCCGGCAACGGCAAAAATACCATATTTGTAAAAAATGAAATACATTTTTTTTGTAAAATTTAATGCATGTGAAACTTTATGCATTTTTGTGTGAAATTATATGCATGTAAAACATGTCTGTTTTGAAATAATCTAAAACAAATTAATTTTTTTAATATTCAAAAAATATATTTCGATTTTACCCTTGTGCGGATTTTGTCTTTGAAGGCCTTGAAAGCTCCTTGCCACGTGTCACAATCTTGATGCGTCACTTGTCCAAAATGTGTGGTCCAGATTTGGTCATACGTCACTACCTAAGAACATGGGAATTACATGATCATATTCCTATTTATATATATAGGGGTGGGCTAAAATAAAAATAACTCTTAGAATATAAAATAGGAACCATTTTCAGCCCTTAGATCATCAAGATCTACGGTTGATTCATCACCTTATTGGATGAATTCTTGGTCCTGAGTTCGAATCCCATAGGTAGCAAAAAAAATATTTTTCGCAATTCATAGCTTTATACAACGAATTCATACGTGTTCTACATAAAATTCATACATTTTTGTTAGTTTGTATTTTTTATTTTAAGAGCTGTTTTTACGGTAGCATGGAGTGCTCCAATGAGATCCCCTATTTTTAGTGAGATCTTTCACGATCTTGTGCATTTCTTTTATCAACCATATTGCTAATATTGTATCTAAAGGGCGAATTTTTTTCTCAGGGTTCGAATCCTGGAGGGAGCGAAATATTTTAAATTTCGTTATTCATTAGTATATATTGTCTTGTTCATCAGTATATATGTCTTATTCATTGAAAAATAAGGGTCTCATTGAAGCGCACCCATATATATATATATATATAGGGGAAGGCTAAAATAAGAACGCTTCTTAAAATATAAATTAGTAACCATTTTCAGCCCTTAGATCATCAAGATCTACGGTTGATTCATCACCTTGTTGGATAAATTCATGGTCCTGAGTTCGAATCCTAAAGGTAGCAAAAAATTATTTTTCGCAATTCATGCCTTTATACAGTTTATTCATGCGTGTTATACATAAAATTCATGCATTTTTGTTGGTTCGTAATTCTTAAAATAAGGGTGGCTTATTGAATAACCGCCCCCTATATATATATATATAATTAATTATACTGGACTGATTTAAATATTCGTGAAGCGTTCGATAATTAATTAATACCTATTGTTATCTTGCTTAATTAATTGGGTTTCGTTAAAACTCATTAAATCGGGCATGAACAAGCCCTACTAGCTACTACTTAATTACTTGAATTCAAACTTTTTTTTTCAAAAGCAGTAATGAATTTGCAGCTATGAAATCAAAGGTTGGGATAATAACAATGAAAGAAAAAGAAAAAAAAATTATAGACCAAAGAGTTGAATTAGACTTTAATTTCCTCATACTTGACCTCCTAACCTACCCTCTAATAGACTAATACATGTGTATCGCAGTAGGTTGGTGGACTCCAATGAGCCCTTCTAATTGCATATTTATATCTTCAATTTTTATCCCCAAAACAAATTACCTAATCAGAAGCAAGCAAAAAAAAATTAAAAAAAAATTAAAAATATATAGAGAGAAACTGAAAAATAATTATATATGATTATTACCTACATACCAAGTCATCTTTTTCGGCATCTTATATTCATCAAAATTGCGGACTTTTCTTGGGATTTTTTTTCTTAATTGTGATTAGTTAGAAATTATTGGTTTCAATTCAGTAATATAATTTGTCAATATACGTTGAAGGGATGAAATCAGCGACTCATGGTTGTATCGAAACTAACGGATTTTCTTTTTATGAAAAAGGGAGGAGCAACAAAAATTTCTCTTTTTGAATTCCTTTTTTTCTTCTTCATTTTTACAAAGAAAAATTTTATTATTTTTCATTCTTTATTTTCACAAAAAAGAATCATATTATCACATAGAGTGAAAAAGAAGAAATATTTTTGTTTTTAAATTCTCTTTTCTAAAAATTGAGGGAAAAGAAAAAATGATTTAAAGGGATAAATTTTTGTGATAATAATAGAGTTGGTGCTTGTTTGGTTCAAATAAGTGGGGGATGAGGGGTGGGGGGGGGGGGGGGGGGATGATAACAATAACTGTTACTACTACCTTTTATTGAATGCTTGGTTCAACAATGCAAATGAATCACTACTAAGAAATTTTCTTTCTTTTGAGCAGTAACAAATTGGGTGATTGGATTATCCACAAATAAGGGTAATGGTTAACTCATTATTCAAACCAAACAACAAGTATGGAATTCAATTAATTGAATTCATTTCCAAGCTTCCAAAAAGTCTAACCAAACATGGGTTTAGAGACAAATGATTGAGTATTTTTATTTTCAAATATTAATATATTTCCAATCTCGTCCTTTCAATTAAATATGAATCAAGTAAAACTTACTCAAATGATAAATCAAGGGCCTTGGAATATTCTAAAATTTCAATTCATCTTAATAAATAGGGAATTTTAAACGGTGATTGATCAGTATAAAGACTGTTGTGTCTGCGTTGGGGGCGATTTTAATTCGGTGAGGACGATCTCGGAAAGGGAGGGGCGGGGAGTCTATTCTTCGCCTAGAGATCTCCAGATTTTTGACAACTTTGTCAGAGGAAATGTATTGGAGGAGATTCGTCTTAACGGTAGAAAATTTACATGGTATCAGCCTCAAGGTTTTTGTAAGTCCAAACTTGACAGATTTCTCATCAACGAGAAGTGGCGGCTGATGTGGCCGAATACTAAAGCTAGAGGCCTCCCTAGATCGGTTTTGGATCACTGCCCAATCATGTTGGATACTAAAGTGGTTGATTGGGGTCCGAAACCCTTCCGCTTTATCAACGCTTGGCTTAATCACCCGGATTTCGAGAAGATTGTTTCAGAGTCGTGGCAAAGGGGAGGCCTGTCGGGATGGAGCTGCTTCGTTTTCAAGGAGAAGCTTAAGAGATTGAAGGAAGATCTCAAAAGATGGAACAAATCAGGCTTTGGATTGATCGAGGAGAACATCAACAACCTCAAATCTGATATCCTTAAGTGGGATATCATTGATGATACCTTGGGTCTGGAAGATGACGAAGTGGCAAAAAGGAATGAGTCGATGGCCAATCTTTTCCTCCAACTGAAAAACAGAGATTGTCTTTTATCCCAAAAAGCAAGAGCTCGATGGTTGAAGGACGGAGATCTTAATAGTGGTTTCTTCCATAGGATTATCAATGGCCGAAGGAGTAAAAACGAGCTTGCTGGTCTTCTGGTGAATGGGAGATGGATCGAAGAACCGGAGGAGGTAAAGCAAGAAGTTAGAACTATTTTTCAGTCTCAATTTTCCAGCGAACGAGGGGTCAGGCCCATTCTTCCGGATGACCTTTTCCAGAAAAAAATCCCACAAGAAACGCGAGAATGGCTTGATTCTCCTTTTTCAGAAATAGAGATTAAGGAAGCTGTCTGGGGATGTGCAGGGGATAAAAGCCCGGGGCCCGATGGTTTTAATTTTCTCTTCATGAAGAAATGTTGGAGTATCATCAAACGAGACTTGTGCGATGTTCTGAAGGATTTTCACTCCAACGGCAAATTGGCGAGAGGTTGTAAACCTTCTTTTATCATGTTAATCCCAAAGAAAGAGGCGGCTGCTGAGATGAAAGACTACATACCTATTTCCCTTATCAATTGTCTCTACAAGGTGATCGCTAAAGTGTTGGCTTCGAGAATCAAACAGGTTATGCACTTTATCATCTCTGATTGTCAGAGTGTTTTTGTGGAGGGAAGGTTCATCCTTGATAGTGTTATTGTGTTGAATGAGATTATCGAGGATGCTAGGAAAAGGAATATTGGGGTTTCTCTGATTAAAGTGGACTTCGCAAAGGCTTATGATACTATCGATTGGTCATTCCTAGATTTTATGCTGGAGAAGATGAACTTCAGCCCCAAATGGCGCCAATGGATCTCGGGCTGCCTGACTTCTGCAACTGCCAATGTGTTGGTTAACGGCAGCCCGTCGGGTGAGTTTCTTCTTCAGCGCGGTCTTAGACAAGGCGACCCCATTTCGCCCTTCCTCTTCCTTATCGTCGCTGAAGGTCTGAACCTCCTTATAGAAAGAGCAATCCACAAGAATCTGCTGGAGCCGGTTAAGATCGGAAATTCAGGATGCCAAATCTCCCACCTGCAATATGCCGACGACACGATGTTTGTGGCTCCGGCCAAGAAAGAAAATATATGGGCGTTTAAATGTATTCTCAAACTTTTCGCTTTGATTTCAGGTCTCAAGGTTAACTTCGATAAAAGTACCCTCTTTGGAGTTCGGACTGAATTGGCTGCTGTCAAAGAAATGGCGGATCAACTAAACTGCACAGCAGGGGTCCTTCCGACTAATTATCTGGGGATACAGATTGGAACTCGACTGACACGGGTGGCAGATTCTAAGTATATCGTCGACAAAATCAAGAATAGAATTTCAAAATGGAAGAACCGAAAGATTTCTTTGGCCGGCCGGATTACTCTGATACGCTCAGTACTCTCTTCGATCCCAATCTATCAGCTATCTTATCTTTTACTCCCCAAGAGTATTTTGACTGAGATCCGGGTTATGGTGGGTAACTTTCTTTGGGGAGGAGGTACACAACAGAGGAAGATCCATTGGTTTAAATGGGAGAATCTCTGTGCTGAGAAGGATAAAGGTGGGCTGGGAATCAAAGACATGGAGAAATTCAATAAGGCCTTGATGGCTAAGTGGATTTGGCGTTTCCTCACCGAAAAAGAGACCCTTTGGGCTCTGGTGGTCAGGGCAGTCAAGGGTGATATTGATTGGGATAAAGATGGGATTACCTTGAAAGGGGGAAGGGTTTCGGCTTCTTGTTGGTGGAATAAAGTGTTGAGTCTGAGCAAGGGGGAAAGTGGTAGATGGTTCATGGAAAATCTGGAATTTCAGTTAGGAGAGGGTGAGTCAACATCTTTTTGGAATCATCACTGGACAGGGAGTACGACACTTGCCGACCGATTCCCAAGACTTTTCCGACTCAGCGACAACCCTGGGGGCAGCATTAAAAGTATGGGAACATGGAACGATGGAGTCTGGGAATGGAATCTTGAGTGGAGAAGAATCCTGCTTGATAGAGAGAAAGTCCAAGTTTCTACCCTCCTGTCTTTTATCAACAATTTCAAGTTGGTGATGGGGAAACCGGATGGCTGGAAATGGAAACTTTCGCCGGATGGTTGTTTCACTGTTAAGTCGGCATTCAAGGCAATATGCGATGGGGTTTGTGCCCCCCAACAGAAGAATCCTGCCTTTTCTTACATCTGGAATGCCCCGGCTACACACAAGGCTAAAGTGACTGCTTGGAGGATGATGTGTGGAAGAATGGCGACGATCGACAATCTCTTGAAGAGGCAGGTACCTATACCGAACTCCGAGACTGCTTGTAAACTCTGTTACCTAGAGGATGAAGACACAGAGCATCTCTTTTTCTCTTGCCAAAAGTACACTGAAATCTGGTATATGCTCCTCTCCTGGCTCGGTGTCCAGTCGGCTCTTCCTTCTTCTAGAATTGCCCATTTCCTTGCTTTTATTAATCTCGGGCGTAAGAAGGATGTCAGATTCCTTTCCGGTGCTTGGATCTGTGTGGTTTGGTGTATATGGAAACAAAGGAATAGATGCACTTTTGACCAGGGGTGTTGGATCAAAGAAAAAATTGTTGCAGAAATCAAATCTCGCCTGTAGGGATGGCAGAAGACTTTCCAAATGGGCTCACTTCCTTCTGATTTCAGATCTTGGTTTGAAGCAGTTAGCTTTGTGGACTGATCTCGTTACTCTTCTTTTATTGTTTTTCTCCTTCGTCTTGTGACGACTGCTCTTCTTTCCCCCCGTTCTGATGTTCTTCTTTTGGTACCTCTGGTACCTTTCGATCTCTCAATAAATTTTTCCTTATAAAAAAAATATTAATTAATATTTTTATCGATTAAGATTAATCCTAAAAAATACATTTATTATAATTTCAGATGTTACCATAAAAATGACAAATGGTCAACGCAAAGATTGCATTGAACAACTATAACATGTATTTATGTAATCTCCCTAACCAATTATTAAGCTTTTAAAAGATTGATTAGTCAAAACAATTTGATCAATTGATTTATTTTCTAAATGAATATACGACAAAAATTAAAGATTTCTCGCTTTTATTGGACTGATAACATTCCAATCAACATTCTGAATATATACACTTATTTGGTATCCATATCCATGTTTGAAAATAAACTGATCAATAAAAATAAAATAAGTAATACAATGAATAATAATGCATAGTTACTGTATCGTTAAGATTAATTATCACAAGAGTCAGGTGAAGTTATTTTCAAAGAGGAATAGTAAAATAAGAAAGGATATTTATTTTATCTCGAACCCTCTTGATTAATAATCTGAAATACTAAATGCATAAATAACACTAATTATTATGTAACTATCTAGGCTTATAAAACCTACCAAACATGAATAAATATCGAATAACATCTAACAATAAGCAATACAAGAGAAAATCTAAAGGTTTAATTATAAGAAAATAAAAAATCTGTACCGATCTTAGTCATAGGCCATCACAAAATTTCTATGTAATAATGACACTAGGGTTGGAATTTTCTTTCTTTACTAATAGAGGCTTCGGGATTTAGCTTTAGGTTGAATTTATTTTAAGAGGATAATTACGCTATGAACTTTATCTTATTTCATAATATCAAATCGAAGAATGAATCTACACACTAAAATTCAGTTAGTATTTTGGTTTCAAAATAAAGTTATTTATATTTTTGGGGTTATTTGTAATTTGACGTTGAAAAGGATTTAGAACTGCAAATAGTCCTTAATTAGATCTATTGTAAGAGAGGCCCATAATAATGCTAAGTTGAAAAATGCGGTAAAGCCTTTTGTTAGCTTTGGCCAAAGACCTAACTCACCTCTACCACCTAATTAAGTCACCTTAATTTTAGATTTTATATGAAATTAGATAGCTACAACACGTGTGCTTATATGTGTGCATACATATATTAATTTCGATATATCCAATTTGGGCATGTCAAATTCGATTTACCAACGACATGGTATCGTGATTATTGTTTATTAATTTTTGCATCACTTTATGTTTCTATGTAGCACAATATTGGTATAAGGTTCATGGTGTGGGCCTAATCTAAGTATAAATGAAAATGTATTACTAATTCAACAGTTTATCATTTCACTAAAAAATGATTATATATTCCGCGAAATTATAATATATATTTTTACCAATAATTAACTTTAATAGGATTTTTATTCATTCATCACAATATAAGCATATTAATTATAAATTGTTTCCCAAACCAAATAATTTTATAATAACTTACAAGTTTAGCCCATATTTGGTTGGACTTTTTTGGAGTTTAGAAAAAGATTCAATTAATTGAATTCATTACTATTTGTTTAATTTGGGTATTGAAATAATCATTATCCTTACTAATCCACTCACCAAATTTGTTACCTTTCAAAATAGAGGAGAAATAAAAGAAAGAAAAAGTGTTCAGATATATCTCAAGTAGCAAGGCATTTACTTTTTCAAATGAAAAAGTTTATCAATATTAGAATTTTGCCCAAAATACCGCTAAATACCTTGACTAATATCTTTTTTCGCATTTGCATCAATTTAAAACTGAGTTAATTACTCTTAAATACATAAAGTTTCACCAAATTTTAGAATTACACACTACCTTTAAAATTTGCTTCATAATACATCACCTTTCCATAATTTCTGATTTTTCTAATAATTAATTTTCCCAATCATAAAATTGACGTGGCCACCGGAATAGCCGCGTGAATATACCGAACGATGAGGAAAAACGATGTTGTCCTTCCTAGATTCAAACGACGTCATTTAAAAAAAATGACCTTAAAAAGAAAGATTTGGAACAGAAAATACTAGACGAGACGAGAGAGAAGAGTTGGAGAAATTAAGGATTCAACATATTTGGGGAAAAACACTATGAATAAGGTTAGATTTTCATAAAATGTCGTCGTTTACATTAAGTAAGGATGACGTCGTTTTATTTTGTCGTCCGACATGTCCACGTGGCCACGTCAATTTCGCGATTGGGCAAATCAACTGTCGTGGGAAAAAACATAAAGTAATGAAAGGTGACGTAATTTGAAGCAAATTTTGAAGGTGGTGTGTAATTCCAGAAATTGGTGAAACTTGGTGTATTTAGGAGCAATTAACCCTTTAAAATATTCTGTCATAATATACCTCAAGTCCTCAATTATGTTATTAAGCGATTTTTGCATTCTCCAATAAATTACTCCCAAATTGAAACTAACTTGGCAGCCGAAAAAGTTGATGTGACACCATCACTCGAATACCAAACGACAACATTTTCATTAATAATAAAACGTCGTCGTTTTATATATTATAATTTAAAGTGTTTGGTTGTAATTCAATATGCCCATAATAGATTATTAGGGTTATTATGCCCTTAATTTATCTTAATTAGGGTTCTTTAAAATAAAACGCATGCAGCTGAGAATTGCACCCTACCCTCATCATTAATAAAATTGACACGTGAATATATTAGTTCGTAGGATGCAAAAATCTCTTAATAACATAATAGAGGTATATTGTGACAAAAAAAAAAATTTTAATTGATGCAAAATGTGGAAAATATATTAGTTGGGGTATTTAGCGGCATTTAGGCCTAAAAATTTTAAAGAGTTAATATACTATTGTAGCCCATTTCATATAGCATAAAAAAATTATCCATAAAGATAAAAAAAACTGAAAATATCAATCTCTTACTCCCTCCGTCCCATTACAAATGTCTCATTACTTTTGGGCACGGAGATTAAGAAATGTTTAAAAAATATATAAAGTGGGTTGGTGAAAATTATTTAAATATTAAGCATATAGAGAGAATATATTGCCAAAAAGGAATGAGACATTTGTAATGAGACATCTCATTATTGAAAGTGAGACATTTGTAATGGGACGAAGGGAGTATAACGTAAATTTATTAATTCATCCTTACTATTAAAAAATAAAGAATAAAATAAATATAAAGTAAAATGAACAAAAAAAATACTTATTTAGATAAAAATGAACAACAATAATAATAATCAAAGCTTTAAAAAGACTTTGATTCCAAATATACTTCAAACGAAAGTGTTTTATTCGAAATATTATTTTAGAATTTTTCTCTATCAAAATCGTGAATTGAATATATTTAATTTGAATCAAATAGTGTGAAGTCGAATCGAATAGTAGGAATTTTCTAATCGAATATTCGATTTATATTTTTTAAAATACACTTGTAAAAAAATGAAACAAATATTTGATTCGGTTCGAATATTCGCGAATTAATGTATGAACCGAATACGAATATTAAATCAGATTTGAAAGATATTCGAATACCAATTCAAATATGTAATTATTTTTACGAATATGAATCAAATCCAATACATCCCTTTGCCGCCAACCCTCTCCCCTTCCTCGTCGCTGCCCGCCAACATTACATCGCCACAATTGCATCCCCTTCCCTCTCTCGCCCTTATTTCTCTTCCCCCCAGTACTCTTTCTCTCTCTCCTTTACTCCCTTGCCATCTCGACCTTTGAACAATTATTGAATACTTTTACAATGTTATACGATTTTTAAAATTTCGTGTATCACAATATATTTTACATTGCTATACACTTTTTTGCAAAAAGTATGTAAAGATAGTAAAAGTGTGTAATTGCAAGAAAGTGTGACAGTGCAAAAATGCACTATTACACATTTTTTGCAACTATTACACGATTATGCAAAATCGTGTAAACTAAAAAAAATGTATAACAATGTATTTTACACTATTACACACTACATGAGTATTTTGGTCAAAAATATTACTATTTTTACAATTTTATCCACATGACTAGAATTTCCTTTTATTAGTATAATTTAAGCTAGATTAGGGTGCTTCCTCAATTTTAAATTCTATTTTCATTTCACGTTAATTGAAGGAAATGTATAGATATAACTAGTATTACACAGATCATTAACACACATTTACACAAAACGTGGAAATGGGTAAATAATTTCTGATCATTCATATTATAAAACTTCATTCTGAAGCAGAGGAGCTGCTGATGGGGTTATAAAGAAAGATAGAAAGAAAAAACTCGTGAAATGATAAATAAATGAAGAGAAATGTAGAAACTGGAGATGATTCTCTTTTTGCCCGAACAAAAGAAACAATATATCAATTGTTCAAAATATTTCCCCTATTTTTGCAAAAGGCAAACACTGTTAAGACCCAGAGCTTCATAAAAACCTATTTCTATTCTCTTCACTAATTTTTTTTTTTACCTTATGAAAAACTCTAATCCCCACCGAAGGGCAACGGTCACTAGAAGTAATCATCAGGATGTACCATCAGTAAATTATTCCTATCCCACTTCCACGAAACACCAAAACTATCGAAGCGTTCTACTTCGTGCAAACACGTGATTGGTCGCCAGCACAGTATTTTTTCCACAATCGAAAACAAGAAACAAAAGGGCCTCCACAAAACAAGGATCTCAGTAGAAATCAGCACCTCAAGATTCCAGCTTAGCATCAGAAGAACTCAATCCAGCAGAAATGCCCCCAATATGCGAGTCAAACGGAAAGATTTTTGGCGGTGCCTCTTTCAAGATTTTGAGGGACGGCTTTGAATTAATATACTGCTCAGCATAGAAGTAACAATTATTTCAATAACAGATACTAGTAATACAGCAAAAAAGAAGAAATCAGTATAAATGGAGGATGAGGCATAGTGTACCTTAGTAACATCCTTCAAGAAAGCATTGATTTCGTCTTCAGTAAGACCACCCTCATCACCCTCGGCATTTTCCTCCCATCCCATAGAACGTAAGAATGCAGCCTCTTCCTCCTCTGAGAATATAACATCCAAGCTAGGATGCTTCTTTCCGTTGCTAATATGCTTCTGCACATCACAAGCATCACCATTTTCCTTTCTGTCACTTCTGATCTCAGATAAATTGTCCCCACCCAACCTTACACCAACGGAAGTTTCGCCAGCCTGAGAAGTATTAGCACACATAACCTCCATCTCAGACTTATCTGAAGAGGATGGTGAAATTGCAGTGGTAATCTCCAGGAGGGATGAGGAGCTTGCTGTTGGCAGATCAGCGATAGAAGAAGAATTCTCCATAGATTTCTTCCTCACTGAGTTGAAAAATTCATTGCGGCTCTTAGCTTGGGATGTGTGTCTTTTCTCCAGTAGAGTGAATACAGGCTTGCGGTCATGGACTGGGTTGTTTGTTGGTCCCCTAGTTGCTGTGGATCCAGAAACAGATGGAGCAGCAAATGTAGAACTCACAAGTTTGCTACTGCTTGTCGGGCTCAAGCTATCCTTCATAGCAGGAGCAGTACCATTCTTTTCCCGCACTAACTTGAGAACATGGAGCTTCCCCACATTTGATGCTTTTGAAACATCACCTTTCAGAGGCCCAACCACCTTATTTTTCTGTTTATCTGAAGAACTGAAGACCTGCGCCATATAACAGCATAGTTATGCCCCGGTAGAAAGTAATCTACCAAATACAATTAACATCAATAACCAGGAAGTAATTGTGTTTACGCAACTCATTTTTAATGGAAGTAAGCCTTGTAGAAAACAAACTTTTGCAATTCGGCTCAAATCATGGAATATACTCGACAAGTATGGTGGCAAAAGATACAATGGACAGTGGCCAATTCACCCTACCAAAAATAATAGTCTCTATATTAGGGGCCCAAACAATTAATACAAATATTCTCGCCAGTCTCCAACAAAAATAATAGTCTCTATATCGGACATTCTCTCTTTTAGAATATGCAATTTCAAACCGTCACATCATTAGCCACTCAGACCAAATACTTCGATAAGATAAAGATTCAAAACTAAATAAATAAAAGTGGTCATGAAGACATGAAACCATTCTCTCCATTAAAAAATATCAATAATTCCATAATGCAGGCATCTTCTGCATTCTGCATCACTTATGGCCTAAGACAGACATCTTCAGTATCCTCCATCATAATTAGCTTGGAAAAACTAAGATAGTCTCACTTTTTTTTGTTCAGAGTTAAGGGGGTAATAGTCAAATTTGCGATCAAATCCAGTCACTCATCCTTGTGTATTTTTTATTCTATAAAGCTTGGAACATAATGGTATCCCGTGAGACCACAGATTTACAAATATCTTCATTAAATATAAATTCAAATCGGCAGGAATATCCGGTGAATGCAGATTCAATCCACTATATGGGGGCGTTTGGTTTAGTGGATGAGATAGATAGGATTGATAAGATTGATAGGATTGGAATTTGGAGGAGTGATTAAATAATCCACCCAACTATGGGGTGATAAATAATCACTCAATTGCATGATTAGATGTGGGCCGAATTATCAATCACGGGTCCAATCATGCAAACTAAACACTTAATTAAGGTGGATTATTTTATCAATCATGCCTTATCACTCAAACCAAACACCTCCTATGATGACAATGCATAGACGCATGAAAGCATGATCAAAATTACAAAGAAGTCAATTAACATGAAAGAGAAAATAATAATAATAATAATAATAATAATAATAATAATAATAATAATAATAATAATAATAATAATAATAATAATAATAATAATAATTAAGCAAAATCTAATGCTATTTTCTCTTGTCAACTGTTTTTTCTCATCAAGATTATAGATGTGCATATATTGTATGCCACAAAACAAATTGTTCACCTAGTATAAAACAAAAGAGATGCTCTCAAAAATCAATATGGTTATTGGGATGCCCCTCTATGTATTATTCCATCATTCTCAAATTATAATATCTCAACTATCAGCCTCTCCACAGACAACAATTGCTAGTCACTGCTATACCTTGATCTTCTTCATTAAAATACCAATTTGGCTCATTGGACGAAACCAAAAGAGAGAAAGTACAAGCATAATACTGAAAAGAGAACATCACACGTATGCATACCACAAGGTCATACTTTAATTATGGTTTATTCAATGGGTAAAATCACGCAGGTAAGATTAATTGCATCAGGAGCCTCTGTCATGAAGATCTGACTTTGATTCTGGCACATCCTGAACAAGAATTTTTCCACATTATTCTATTGATTTCACCCAACTTCAGAAAAGAAAGCCAGTGATATTGAACTGATAAACAGAAACACTCTTCCAAACTCATCATTTAACAATTCTACAAAGCACATTTAAAATCAAAGGCATATCATGTCTTAAAAGTCTCACCAAAGTTTTAGGCGTAGACGGCGTCACAGGAATTAATTGCCTAGATTGTTTGATAGCCAGTTCTTCAAGTCTCTGAGTTCCCACAGATAGCTGCAAAAAATAACATTTGAGTATCATCCTATGAGCAAACATATATATACTCTCTCTAATATAAAGACAATGGACCCACCGATGGAGTAGTTTGACCACGATTAGGAGCCTGGGCTACTGCTTCTGCCATATTGAGACTGGTGCTTGAACCCAAAGCCACATTTACAGAACTTGTTGTACCTGCCTGCTGCGGGGGAGAGATGCCATTACTATTGCTTCCAACTAAAACAGGAACCTCTGCCAAAGCCGAAGTCCATTTTTCGCCACTGACAATAGTTGAGGAGCCTAAAGGTAAGCCCTGAATAGCAGAACTCAAACCAGGAGATGGGACTCTTCCAACCTCAGGAATAACTGTTCTTTCTTCAGATCCCAATGATGGGAAATCTTTTTCAAGAAATGTTTTCTTCACTCCACCAATGGAACTGCTCTTAATAAGTAAATCATTGGCTTTAGTTCCAATGGTAGTGCTCAAATCAGTTACAACTTTCTTGTGCCGTGTGTCTACATTGTTTCCAGAAACCATTGAATGAGAACGCCTGAACCCATCCCTCTCAGATTTACCTAACGAGACGGCTCCTGATCCATCTGATGAGTCCCGCCATCGACGGTCTCCCATAATTGATTTTTCCCTATCACGAGAATCATATGTATTCCTCTCCCTCTCCCAATCCCTATCATGTTGCTTGCCAAAACTATTGTGAGACCTCAGATGACCAGAACCATTACTACTAGAACTTCGGCGGAAATATAAAGAGGTGGTTCTGTCAGAACTAAAAGATCGTCCAAAATCATTACCATTACTATTCACAAATGACTTATTTCTTGCAAGCTTCAATGAAGTTTGATCATCTAAACAACAAAAACATCATCAGAAACTCAAAAAATACAGAAGACTGCAAATGTTTGATAAAATAGATTGGTTTAAGAACGTGAGTTTACCTGAATTTGATACAGAGTTGCCACCATTCAGACTTCCAGCATTTTTCAACCATTCTGGTACTAATGTGGGCTCACTTCTTTCCATAACTGGCACTAAACATTATCTTGTATGAAACAATAAATGAAGAGAAACCCGACTCTCTTTTTTTAAGTTGAGGACTATGCATCCATTTTCGCACCCACTGCTAATGTGGTACTAATTATTGCCACGTTTCAACTCCCAGACAAAATCAAATGTCCATTGTCACAAAAGTTAAGACTAAACTCTATAATGATAATACCCTTCACCATAAACCCCTTTTCGTTAATCTCCACCTGACCACCCTAATGGCCTTCTCCAGTACTCATCAGCAAGAATTCCAACAAGGAATTCAAATGTATCTAGTCCTCAAGGACACAGGTACTCAAATAAATCTGAAATGCGCAATACATACAACACTAGCTTTTCTTTATCCAATATATACAATATACCAGGTCAATCAAGAACTCTCCCACTCAATCAGTCAGAAAAAAAACAAATTTATACACCTCTCCACAGCAGAAAAGGCTTCGGTAACAGCTTTTAAAGGCCTTGGCACTCAAAAAATTCAAGCCAACTGCCAACAACACCCAAGTATCACAACAGCAAGTAAATTAACAAAGCCCACTAAATTTCACCCCCCTCTGCGCACATATAACCCGAAAACAGAACAATCCCTCGGAAAGAATGTGAATAGAAGCATAGATAACCAAACCCTATACCCTAAAATCCATCCAACAATTGAAGCCCAAAAATCCCTAGGGTTTGAGCAGTCCAGCAACACCCAAAATCCCCAAAAAGTCAGAAACAGTCCTTATATATATATCAATGACTAAACGAATAGACTGAGCCCGATTTTTCTGAATTGCAATTGAGAAACTAGAAATCTATACCCTCGGTAGTCGCCTTTTAGAGGGAAGAAAACCCTACTCCTCTGCTCTCGCCGCCGCCTGAGTCGTTTTATGTCGTTTCAGAGTCAGCAAGCAAATATGTTAATCGGTGAAATTTTTTTGCTAGAGAAGAAAACAAGTAACGCCTAATTTCTCCCTCTTATGCTAAACTGCGCAGCAAAGTGTGATGGATGAGCAGAGATTAAATCTGTGAAAAGTTGACGAGAGAGATTTTTGTATGTATATATGCGTTGGTATTTTGAGGAAGTTTGTGTTTCTCTCCGTCTGAGTTTTAATAGCTTTGCTAAATGCGAAGAAAGTCAGTTGTATAGCCTTATTTTCTTTATCTTTTCCGACATGGTTTTTTTTTTCTTATTTCTTTCTTTTCAAAAGATTATGTGATATTTATCACACTGGTCAACCTTCCTCAAATAAATACTTGTATTTGTTTTTATATTACTATCTTATTGTATTTGAATATATTAGGATACGTCAAAAGAAAATTTATACAATCAACGTATATTGAGATATGAACACTTGTTAATAAATCGTCTCAAGTGAGACTTCGATCATCAATGTCACCATATTTTGCCCTTGACACTAGAAAAATATCTTATGTTTATGTTTATGATAACATATTAAATTTTACGATTAAAATTAATAGTTTGAGGTTCGAACCGGTAAGTATAATATTCGATTTTTTAGATTAAATTACAGTTAAATAATATTGATATAATAGTTGAGATATGTGAAAATATCACATAATAAATAGAGATAAATTCATTATTTAGTTAATATTGATATAATAGTTGAGATAGGTGGCAATATCGCAGAGATAAATTCATTGTTGTATGAATATTAATTTGTGTATGTATTGAGAATAAAATAATAAAATGTAATAATGAGGTATAGTATAAAGATAGGAAATTGGCACTGTATAATATAAATATAGGAAATTGGGGCTGGTTTAATTCTGGACAACTACACTAGTCCTAACTTGTATCTATAGCCAACCTATACATAAACAAATTTGTATAATTTCATGGTATTTTTTAATCGAATGGCTTTGAAATTACCAACAACACTCCAAACGGTGACTTTGGAATGGTTGGTATCATCACAATCACTAAATATCCAACTGGAAATCAAATACAGGTTTGGGCAAAGTTTTGCTCTTGCAAATGAAATTAAGGAACTTTATAAAGTCACATTAAATATAGGCCTAATAGTATTGAGAAAAAAATTAAAAGTAAGAGTTTATATATAATCTTAACTAGTTTTACTATAAAATATATATATCAATAACATAAAAATGACTTTTTATAATTCTATGTGAGTCAAATCAATGACCAATAATTTCAATATATTTTCATCAACTATCATTATTAGCTAGTTAAAATGTCCATCAAAATATCCAAATATTTTTTATTTCAGGTTTCTACTAAGTGAGAAAAATTTTCTAAAACTTTTTTTATGAATGTTAGCAAGAAAAAGATTTTCTATAACTTATATTTTTTAATTCACAATAGTATGCACTCTCGTGCGATTCACGGACCACAATATATTCTATTATTTTTAAAATATAAATTATGTCAAAATGTGAAAATATCATCATTTATGAGTTAGACTAATCGATAATAAAAATATATTTTTTTATTATATAAATATTAATATTTTATTTGAAATAGTGTATACAACAATATTATCAACTCAATGAGTATAATAATAATAATAATAATAATAATAATAATAATAATAATAATAATAATAATAATAATAATAATAATAATTGCTGTGAACTTAATGAAATATCCTAGCCCTAGTTTTGATGACACCAAAATTCTTAGGTTTTCTACAACCTTTCGAACTCAAGTGTTGGAGTTCTCCTTCTAGTTTGTTTAGTGTTTTGAAGATTGAAGACTGAAGACTGAAGAACTCAACTGATGTTTGCAATTAAAGGCAAAGTTGAATACGGATGTTTGACTGAACGAGTTTCTCAACTGAAAAATCAGTCATAACTGATTCATCAATGCTGGCTACGTGGATTTAGCAGACTGATACTAAAGTCAAGTATCAGTTAACTTTCTTCCTCGAACTGAATCTCCAGAGTGTAAAGGAAGCCACGCACTCCAAGTACAGTATAGAGGATCGTCCTTTCTCTGCAGAGCATTTCTTTTTGGTGATTACTTTTCAGAGGCGCCTTACCTCCTGTACCTGAGACGTCGTTTCTCACCAAACAAGAAACCTCGAAGATTGAAACCTCAGCCCAAATTCAAATTACTCTCACAACGGATGAATTCTTGAAGACCATCTCCGCCAACAAATCTATTCAAGACCTCTCATATAAATAGAGCTCGAGGATCACTTCAATCTGAACCGATTCAAAAGTACAAACTGAAACGCTGTCGAAATTGCAACTCGGCCATTCGAAGCCATCAAAGTTTGAATCGAAGAAGAGAATTCACAAAGCCAAAATCAGACTACTGATTACCTACATTCTCTTAGATCCTTAGGCAAATATTTGTAATATCCAAAGCCTAAGTTCCGATTATAGAGAGCCTGTTCTCTGTGATCTAGTTGGTATTTCGAACCTCCTTTCAACTGAGCGAAAAGAGAGTTTGAAAAGAGCGGAGTTTAGACCAGTGTTCTGACTTTAAGAGATCTTAGCCAACCGCTAGAAAATGCATTGTGGTGATTTAGCGTGCTAAGAGTGAGCGAGAAATCCAACCCAGTGTGTTGGTACTGAAAATTTGATTTTCAGTTGTAAGGTTTGCTGTGCACCCGTAAGCACAAGCCCAGAGTGTTTGTCAGTGTGATCAACTGACCGTGGATGTAGGAACTTGTTCCGAACCACGTAAAAATCATTTGTCGTTTATCGCTTTCAGTTTTACTTTCTTATCTGTGCACAAACGTCTCTTTAACTGAAAGTGATTAATCGCAAAGTGAAACCTTAACCTGACAACGTGTTTATCAAAGGCTGTTTTCCGCTGCCAGTGTTATTAGTCTAACACTAATCTTTTCACTGAGAATTCTCATTCCTAGGCCGGTATTGTAGATGTTGAGGCGGTTTTAGAGCATGTCATCTCGGATCAGAATAATACTATGTTGTCTGGCATTCCTAATGAAGAGGAGATCACCGCTGCTGTCTTTCAAATGGATCATAATAGTTCTCCGGGACCTGATGGTTTCTCTGGAAAGTTTTTCCATCACTGCTGGGATATTATCAAAATGACATCTGGTGCGCTGTCATTACCTTCTTTACCAGCTCTTATTTACCGCTTGGGTGTAATGATAATACTCTCATTATGATCCCGAAAAAGGAGATTGTGTCTTCGGTTGCTGATTTGAGGCCAATTGTTCTTTCGAAATTATTTTTCAAGATAATTTCGAAAGTTTTGGCGGTTCGGCTGAGTGTTGTGGCTGCTCAACATGTTTCGAGTAATCAATTCGGGTTCATTAGTGGCTGATCGATTCACGATTGTATCATGCTTGGTTCTGAGGGAATTAACTGTATGAGACGTTCTAGCGGTGGTCAAAATATGGCGTGTAAAGTTGATATTACCAAGGCGTTTGACACTCTCAGGTGGGATTTCTTATTAAATGTTCTTAAAGTTTGTGGTTACAGCCATCGCTTTATTAGGTGGATTGAGGTGATTCTTTCGTCGGCTCAGCTTTCTATTCTGTATAACGGGGAGCTTTGTAGTTTTTTTGGATGTTCTAGAGGTGTTCGACAAGGGGACCCGTTGTCGCCTATTCTGTTTGGAATTGCAGAAAATGCTCTTAGCGTCCTTTTCCATAACTGTGTTCGCTCTGGTCATCTCGTACCTATGCAATTCAGTAGAGGCGTGTTTTTCCCCACATATTTATTTTATGCTGATGACATTTTGATCTTCTGCAAGGCCACTAAGTCTAATGCGAGAACTCTTCTTAAAATTCTGGATTACTATGGTTTTATTTCTGGTCAGATTTTCAGCCCGGCAAAATCTCAGATTATTTTTTCTAACCGAGTTGTTGCGCGAACTAAGAGACAGGTGACTCGGATTTTGGCTCTTTCCACTGGAGTTCTGCCTTTTACTTATTTGGGAGTTCCGATTTTTCGTGGCAAACCCAAAGCTTCCTATCTTCAGGCGATTCATGATTGTATTGTTAATAAGTTTGCTCGCTGGAAAGGTCTGCAGCTCTCGATGGCGGGTAGATTGTGTTTGATTAATTCGGTTATTAGTAGTTCGCTCACTCATTCTATGATGGTGTTTCGATGGCCCCGCTCTCTTCTGAAAGATTTAGACGCTAAATGCATAAACTTTCTTTGGAATGGTGATGTTAGTAAACATCCTTCTTGCTCGGTTAACTGGGATAGAATTTGTGCTATAAAGGCGAAAGGAGGCCTCGGAATTCGTTCTTTTGTGACTATGAATAAGAGTTTTCTTATGAAAATGGCCTGGAGGGTAATTGAAGGGAATAACTTCGGCTATGATATCATCAAACGCAGGTATCTCACTCCTTACTGCAAATTTAAAAATGTGGCTCCTTCCTCGGTGTGGATGGGTCTGCGTGAGGAGGTTGGTGAGCTTATCTTGGATTCTTTCAGTTACATTGGTAAAGGTGATTCTACTTTCTTCTGGTTAGATGACTGGCTTGGGTACCGCCTTGCGGAAAAATGTGGAGTTCCTTTCTATATGAAGGATTCTCTCAATCAGACCGTTGTAGATTATTTCTTTAATGGAGTGTGGCATTTTACACAGGAGTTTGTGAATTCTTATCCGTTGGTGGTTTGTGATATTCTTATGTTACCAATTGGGGATTCAGATACGCGGTTTTGGAAGCCTTCGTTGCAAGGCAAAGTGACGGCTGCCCTTGCTTTTGCTCATAAAGGGCATAAATTTCCTAAGGTTTCGTGGGGAACCTGGATTTGGGAACCTTTCATTCCGGTTCGTCGGTCTTTGATTTGCTGGCGGCTGTTACATGATGGAATGCCGACTTATGATCGGCTTATTAGACACGAGATGATTATGCCGAACTGGTGTCCCATTTGCAATAGAGCTTCTGAGACGTCGGAGCATATTTTCTAAGATTGTGAGCTCGTGCAGCCTGTCTGGACTGATTTCTTCAATTGGTTCTGCTTCCCGAAGGCGCTGTATTCGGCTGATATTCACAGTTTTTTGGTTCTTGCTTGGAGTAGGAAGCTGAGCTCTCAGGTTAGTAAATTCTGGAAAGCTGGGATTATTTCTATGATCTAGGCAATTTGGAATCAACGCAACAAGTGTGTTTTGGACAATTATAAGTTTTGTCGGAGGCGCATCCTTCATGTTGTAAGAGTTGCGTTTTTGGAGATGGAGGCGAATTTTAAGCGGCTTGGTCAGATTGACAATGTTTGGTCTGATTATGTTGTCTTATGGAATATTGGTGTTAAAGGGAGAGCTGCGCCTCCGCCGGTTTATATATCGGTCAATTGGTGGCCTCCTACGGCACCATGGATGAAAGTTAATACTGATGGGTCGACTCTGGGTGCGCCGGGTGCCATCGGTTATGGAGGTGTTTTCTGAGATCACTGGGGATGGGTTCGTGGATGTTTTCATTACAAATGCAGTATGGGTTATGCTTTTGAGGCCGAACTGCTTGCCGTTATTACGGCCATTCGCATTGCTCGGGCTAGAAACTGGATTCAGCTCTGGATCGAATCTGACTCCACTTATGTTGTTGGTCTTCTTCGTGACAAATCCAAAAATGTGCCTTGGCGTTTTAAAGCTTTGGGAGGACGTCTTGAGTTCTCTTGCTTCGTTTCAACTGCACATTACTCATATTTATCGTGAAGGAAATAAGGTTGCGGATTTAATGGCGAATCATTCACATGAGGTTGGTTGGTGGCATCATGAAATTGGTGAAATAAAAGATGCTGCGCGACAGGACATGGCTATACATTCTTATATTCGCACGTCCCATTAATTTTGCTGGGGATGGCAGATGGGGTCGCGGCCTTGTCAGCTTTGCTACATGAGGAAGTTTCGACGGTTTGAGGCCTTTGAGGGCGTGGGGCTGCTGCATGCGGTTTGGCAGCTGGTTTCTCATTCGATCTTCGCTGCTGCTCAGGAGATGGGAGAGTACAGTTGGGGCGATGCATGGTTTAGGGTGACCTCGAGCTTGGGGTTGTGCAAGTCGATCCCCGTTGGTTGCTCGGTGTTGGATTACATCATCGGCCTTGAGAGTTTTTGCCACCAATTGGACTATCATTGTAGAATTGGTGGTGGGTTGTTTAGCTCCTTTTCCTGTTGTTTCTGCTTTCCTTTTTGGTTTCTTCTGTTGTTTGCTGTTGTGAGCGGCAATGGGTTCCGGATGCACTTAGGGGCGATGGTCAGGCCGGAGCTCCTGCAGATGCATCCACCCTTTGTCGTTGTGTGGTTTGTTGCTGTTCTTTTGAGTCTTTTTAGACGGATACTCTTTTTCCTTGCTAGTGGTTTTTCCCATTGGATTTTCCCTAGCAAGGTTTTAATGAGGC
Organism: Salvia miltiorrhiza; assembly: GCF_028751815.1. Taxonomy (NCBI): domain Eukaryota; kingdom Viridiplantae; phylum Streptophyta; class Magnoliopsida; order Lamiales; family Lamiaceae; genus Salvia; species Salvia miltiorrhiza. Next base: position 29,261,191 of record NC_080387.1, read on the forward strand.
TCGGCCCTTAGTCTGCTTTTCTGTGCTTTCAATGATTCTTTTAGTTTTTTTCCTTTTTATTTCAAAAAAAAAAAACGTCGTTTTGTCCGAGAAATTGACTCATCAATTTTGATTTCTCTACGTAAGTGACACACCAGTTTCAATTTTATCGGAGATCCTCGCCGTTGGATAATTGTAAATAAATTATAAATTAATATATTTATTGCTCAAATTAAAAAATAATTGTATAAACTAAACTGAAAAAATCTGTGTATTTTCCGACGATTATACCTTTGGAAATAATATCAAATCGACAGTACTTTGGAAAGGATGTTTCACTGTAAAAGTCATGTTATATTTTTTCCTTGTCTCTAAAATGGGGCTAACGCCTAAAGTAATTAACTAATTTTCCCAATTTCATAGCATTAACTAAACATGAAAATAAATTAAATAGGCTTCATAAGTTTGTCTCCTGAAAAAATGAGCCATTTTCTCCCACCATGGGTGAACGTTTGTTCATCTCCATTAATTTGTCTCATAAGAAAATGAGCCGTTTTCCCCAACCATGGGTGAACACTGTTTAATGCATGTCAATATTTATTGCTACATCACTATTTACTTTCTCATGTAATGTATATTAGCATTTGTATTTCGTGTAATACACGAGAAACATTTTTATATTTTTATATTTACATAAAATTAATACCAACTTAATTACTCTCTTCTATTCAAATTATAAATCTTCCTAACTCCTAAGCTTTGACACACATATTAATAAATAATATTTTTACCACTATTAACCTTAATTAATGATAGTCAATGATAATTTTGAAATTAATTTACTTCGAGTAATTAATAAAAGAGTTGAATTGATAAGGGTACATTTGGTTTGATAATCCAAGACGACTTATAAAATGAAATGAATTAAAAAGTGTAAAACGAATTGTAAAGTGAATAGGAGGGAGTATTATATTTAGAAATATAATAAAAATATATAATTTTAATTAAACATATTTGAGCTGAATATTGAAAAAAAAAATTAAAGAAGTATTCACAATAATAATAATCTATATATTATATAAAGAAGCAGTTTAACGGAAAAATTAACGGAAACATGTTTAGTGTTAAATTTTTAACGGAATCTCAATAACTATTTAACGGCAGTTTCACATTATTTATCACATTTTACTCATATTATTGAACGGTAGTTTTAACTTTTAACTCATATATGTATCCCACTAACCCACAATGTTTACCAACTTAAAAAATAAATACAAAAATTAAACATTATTCATCTATCTAAATGTCAGTTAGACACGTATTTTTCCACTACTCCAAAATTGACAGCTAAATAAATAAAGTACTAGTCAGTTTGTTATTCTAAGAAACATGTATCACTACAAATTTGCATAATTGCATATTTCATCACTAACATGCGTTTTTCAAAACACAAACCAACATCATGAATTTTCAAAGATATATGCACCACCTCCACATATATTTTGATATACTCAATAACGGACAAAAACATACACAAAAATCTATTTATTATATGAAAACACAGTTTGTGGCAAAATTGTAATTAAAGAATCAATCAAATGGTATTTATAAAACTCAACAAATCTCATATCCCATATATTTTCTCTCCCCTCTCTTTCATCGTACGCATTCTTCAATTTTCTACTCTTTCTCTTTCTTTCTCTCATATTCTCTTTTTCATATTTTGATGGTTTTTTTTTAAATCAAATTTTATTTATTCAACTCTTTTATTAGTATTCTAATAAATTCTAATAATATAATTTATTTTTCTACTTATCAATTGAAGCTTTTCTAATAAGATGACATAGGTAATGACCTAACTTTAGAAAAAAAAATTATGCATGATTATCTTATGTTTTAAAACTATATATTGTGATGTGAAAACTCTTTTTTATTATTTCTTCGTTTCTTTTAATTTGAATGATGTGTTTATTCTATAATTTTAAGGAAGAAAATAAAGTTTTCCATCAAATAGATGGAAAATTAAAAATGATACTTTTCAAAATTATAAAATAAAATTAAGGATTTTACTGAGTAATTGATGTAGATTATTTTATTTAAAAAAAATTACATTTACTTATATTTTAACTATATTTAATATTTATTTTTTATTTATTTGATACATCATTTAATTTATTTATTATTGATAAATTAACATGATTAAATAAAGAAATTTAAAGGCCGCACCACAGGGCTCGAACCCAAGACCTTCGATTTTAGACATTAACCCCTAATCGTTTAACCGATACACACGCTACATCGTTTAATTTTGATGCAAAACTATGTTCGTTCGCCGTGCATCGCACGGGCGAATGTACTAGTTGATATTATGAAATAGAAAAAATAATAAGTTAAAAAAATAAAAACAAAATAACAATAAAAAATAATTAAAAAACAGATTTATTCAAAAAAAGATGAGAGATGATAGAGAATTTTTTAAAATTTGAATCTTTAAATAAATATAACTGTTATATTTAAAATTAAATATCTACATAAAATATCAAATTAAAGCTCTTATCGTGATCTTTAATTTGATATGCATATTAAATATTTTATAATTATTCGAATTTCATAATTTTAGAAAGAAATAAAACAAAGAAAAAAAGGAAATAAAAAGAAAAAAATATAATTTACAAATAAACCTTCAATTTCATTATAACTACACAATTGCCACTTATTTTTAAAATAAATTTGAAATTGATTTCAAATTGGAAGTTGCCTTTTGAATATACTACCATTTGCATCCCGTGCATATTGCACGGAATTATATACGTATAATCGAAAATATTTTTATATTTACATAAAATTGATATCAACTCAATTATCATATATATAAATATAATAAAAAAATAATTTTAACTCAATATTAAAAAATAAAAAATTAAAGAAGAATTCACAAATAATAAAAATTGATATTATGAAAAGGCAAAAATATGAGTTAAGAAAATAAAAATGATGATAAAAAATAAAAAAATAAATAAAAAAATTGATTTATTCAAAAAGTGGAGAGAGGAGAGAGAGTCTTTTAAAATGTTAATCTTTAAATAAATATAACTTTTACATTTAAAATCAAATATTTACTTAAAATATATCAAATTAAAGCTCTTATCATGATCTTTAAATTGATATGCATATTAAATATTTTATAATTAGTCGAATTTCACAATTTTAGAAAAAAAAAGAAGATAAAGAAAAATGAATAAAGAAAAATTATAGTTTACAAATAAATCTTCAATTTTATTATAACTACAAAATTTCCATTCAATTTTGAAATTGATTTTAAATTGAAAGTTGTCTTTTTTATAGATCATAGATTATGGAGTAGATAGTATTCTGGAGGCTCCGGATGGCGCGGGTTTTAACAGCCCGATTATTGACGACACAGTTGTTGATCTCGAACGTGACCCAACTTTGGACAAAAGAGGGGGTGTTTCGCATGAAGGTAACAAGGATTTGTCCGCTCTTGGCCCGGACAATATTGCTAGTCGCATTAGTCGGTTAGAAGAGCAGGTTAATCAGGGGATGCAAATGCTCTCGGACAAGACGACCAAGCGGGGACGTGGCCGCCCAAAGGGCACGGGAAAGGGCATGGGAAGGGAGCCGATGCAAGCGGTTCCGGAAGGTAGCATAAAAGGTCGTCTCAGGAATGCGGGGGAAATGGGCTACAAGCCGAGGGACTTTGTAGTTGATTGTAGCAATAGTGATAGCATGAGGGCAATGAATAATATAGTAAATAGACGTTGGTCAGATGAGATGGACGACTATCCTGAGTTATGGGATTGTTAGTGTCTTCAGGATTCTTAGCTTAACGATCTCTTTTCGAGTTTCGTGCCCTTAGTTTGCATTCTGTGCTCTCAAGGGATTTTTTCTTTTACTTTTTTAATAAACATCAATTTAATAATAGATAGTATTCGTTTGATGCATGGTGACTATTATATTACACTTATGATGAGTTCCTAATTTCACAACTATTTTGAATGGTATATGATGATAGTGATTCATGTGTGATTCCATGGAAAATAAGAGAGAATGGTGTATTTTCTTTAGATAAAACTCACGTAAATCTGATACAAGGGAATGAAGTGCTATTTATAATATTACAATGAGGGTATTTTGGTCATTTTCATGAATACACACGCTCTTCACGTACAAGTAGGTGGATGGGTGCGCGTAAGGTGCAGTCATTGGCAGCTTTTGTCGGGCCTTTGTCCTCTTGTTCAGCACTGTACTACAGAGCGGAGCTCGCTTAACTTGTCTGATGATACTTCACTACAGAGCAGAGCCCAATTAACAAAGCTGATGATATTCTCCTCTGCTCCCTTCAGAGCCCTATACATTCATAAGTGTTATCCACGTGGCACCCAGATATTATCTCTTGATTCTCCATTTTCTCAGGGACACGTGGCATGATCTTAGGCGCACATGTATTTTCTCCCTTATCAGCTACTTCCCCCCCCCCCAATTATGGTCAAACAAGCTCCATCAGATTTGACCATATTGTTCTGTTCAGGCCAGTGCAGACCTAACCCACCAGCGCTGCTCGCGTTTAATTCACTGACACATTGGCAGCTTTCCCGGTTTTTCAGAAAGTCATTTCAAATGATTAGGAAAGAGAAAAACCGTTCATCTTCGGGATAATGATTATTGTCGATCTCTCCGCCCAATTAAGTGATCTAAACTGTTCTTTCACTACATCTCAAATATAAAAAAGTACTCTCTTTCAAATTCTATTCACTATTTTGGTTCACTTTATTTGCAAATCTTGCAGCCACTGCATTTCAGAACCTGTTCTTTGACGAATTCGACTCTCTGAACTTCCAGAATCTCGGATTAGGTATTGTCTTTACGTTCTCAATCCCTTTTCTTATTCTGTTTTAAGTAGTTGTACATTGAGATAGGTATATAATCATGGCATCATTGTCTTCCACCGTTCCCGATTCTGTCATGAGTTTCGAGACTATGCAAAAAATACAGAAACGCCTTAAGAATCCTCCAAATCTTTGATTCCAAAAATCTTTGTTAATATTACTTAAATCAAAGCCTACCCCCAATAGTTTGAAGATGAACACCATCATGTTGTGGGAAGCTCAGGTTGATGCTGGACTTAGATTCCCCATTCTTGCTTTTATACGAGATGTCAGTAATTATTTTTGCATTCCTTTTAATCAAATCGCGCCCTCCGCTATACGGAGGGCACTTGCCTTTCATATCCTGCTTAGTTTCCATGGGGTGAGGGACACAACCCTTCTTTGTTTTCCACACTCAAACCCTCAAGAAGACGAATACTCATTACAGTTTCTCCAGCCATTCCAAGTATCCCACCAAGTTTCTTTCCAGCCTTAATTCCAGCCATAAAGGGTTTTTACCTAAGTATTGTTTAGTGTCTACGATTGAGGGAGATTGGTGCACCTACTATAAATTGGGAGAGATATACTGGTATCCATGCCGTCGTGATAAGACCCATCGCCCTCCTAAACCCCTTAGTGGTTTTGATCAGGAATAATAGATAAACTTAACACAAGCTAATCGCATAAGAAGTTTAACTGCAAGAAACTCACTGACAGCAACTCAGCACTAGCCGCTACAGGGTTGTTCTCCCTTTATCCAGAGAATGCCATAGGTAATGATTTGTTATCATTGTATTTAAAAATACATGTGTGTTTGGTCACATGTTGTTCCCCTTATCTCAGATATATTTTGTAGTGATGTCGTAGAGTAATGATTGCCAGTTGTTTTTGGAGCCGCCCAATGGATCTCAGCAAACGGGATTGTTTACCTCATTTTTGGGCGTTTATTGTGGACTGTTGGATGCCCATTCGAGCATGATCCGTGCATATTAGTGTTATTTTATACTTGCTCGAGTGCTTTTAGGTGTATTCATATTGTTTTGCAGGATGTTGGAGCGTGTTGGACATTTCGCGAAGTTTGGAGCGCGTTTTGAAGAAGAAGCCGTGGCCACCACCGCCACCTATGATCTAAGGAAGGAAGATGAAGCAGGGTGAAGGAGCAAGCCACTCATCTATGATCTAAGGTTTTTCAGGGTTGTTACCTTATCCTTATAGTTTAAAACTTAGGGTTTCTAAGCTTAGAATGAACTTTTGATATTATTCTTGAAGTTATATGATGTTCTTTACATGTTTTATATTCATATTATAAAGCATGTATGTATCTATGATATGTATATCCACTTATAACATGTTTTCCAACTGTTTTGATGGTGATGATGTTAAGTTATGAAGACAAAAACTAGTCATTCAAATTGTTAGTTTTGAACATCAAATTCACTGTTAAGATCCCACTGTTCAATCTTTTATTTGCCAACAAAATGTAGTATATTTTCAAGTTTAATATTTTCTGGGAACATTAGAATGTCATATGAAGGTATCTCTGTAAAATTTCAGAATTTTTCAAGGAGATTTGACATTTTTAAAATTTATTTTAAAATTATTGTCAACATTGTGACAATTTCGGTAGACCTTGGGAAAAAAATTATATCTCTCAAATGAATTTGATTTGTTTTTTTTAGGGAAATGACTTTGAATTTTTAAGAAAGGATTTTTCTAAAAGGAAACATACATCCCGAGATTTCTAAAAAGTTGTATCCCAACCCCTGGTAACTTTTGGTTCATAAACCGTGAATGTTTAAAGTTATATCATTTACAGTGAACTTTCTGAAAATTTACAAAGTTAAGTGAATAAATGTTATGAGCTTGAATATGAGCTTAAAAATATGGGGAGTTTGTAAAAGTACCCAAGTTTGCAAATGTATGTACCAAATTAATATACCTAAAATTTTCTTTTGCTACATTCTACAACTATTTCCATTTTTTAATATATGTGTGTATGTCAAAAGCTGAAATGAGTATGATGATTGATGAAAGTAACGGTTGCACATACCGAATGATTCTTCAAATAATTATACGGATGGTTGAATTGAGTACTATAAATTCGTACGATATATTATTTATTTTGTTTCTTGTGTTAGAGTACTGCGTCAAGCGCATTATATTAAATCATCTTTATATGTGTCTCCCTTTATTATACTTGAGCCCTTATATTGGAGTATGTAATGAAAAACAAAGGTATACACAAGTTGATTATACAGCCGACACTTTTGATTATACAGTCGGAAAAATGTATTATACCACCGACACTTTTGATTATACCATCGACAATATAATGAATTATGCTGGAGGTATAATCTATTTTTCCGACGGTATAATCGTTTATGACGGTGGTATAATTATGTTCATTGTAATGATTTTATCACATTGTTACTTAAGTTGCAATTATTTGATTTAAATGTGCTAATTTGAATGTTACATGATTGAAATTAAATTTGATTATACCACAGACATATTTAAATATAACGGCGATAGAAATGAGAATACAGCTGATAGTTTTGATTATACCACCGACAAAAATGAGAATACCGCTGATATTTTTTTATTATACCGTCGGTGGTATAATCATCTTCATTGACGGTATAATCTTTTATGTCGTCGTATAATCGTTTATGCCGATGGTATAATAGTTTATGCTTAAATCCTTATTCATATCATAAGCAATTTTGGTGTTTTGTGTAATAATTATATGAATTATTGCTACTATATTTTGTGTTACACTAATTTTGATTATAATTTCTTTGTCAGTGATCAAATATGTAAAAATCAAATACTGCAAGAATCTTTCTTACTGATAACACTCATGTTTCCATGGTTTTTAATGTTCGTATGATGTTAATTTTATAGGAAAATGAGTGTTGGATGATTGTTTTGTGCCTAAATTATTTTATCTTGTGAAATATGATTCTTACTCGAACTTTGAAGGAATTTACAGGATTATTGAGTTCTCTTTTGGAAAACTTGTCTGAAATAGAAGTTGTAGATCATCTCGATACGAGTTTGTAAGCATAAATGGATCACAAATCAGAGTTTGGACGAGAAAGTTATGACCAAAACAAGAAAGTCGCGCGTAGCAGCGAAACGGCGGAGACCTCGCGGTGAGCGCCATGCGATCGCCGGCAAGATCGCCGCGGGTCCGGATTTTGGATATTTTTACGCATTTTCTGTGTTATTTTCGAGCTCAAACTCTGTATTTTACCCTGGCACTATAAATAGGGCTTCTTTTGACCTATTTAGGGTTCTCAGCTTTAGCTTTTCAGTTTTATAGCTTTAGACTTTTGTTGCTTTCCAGTTTTTAGAGCTTGGATTGGATTTCCACAAGATTGAAGATTCAAGTCACTACGATCATTTTACTTTCGGTTTTTATACAATACAGTTTTTACAATTGTGTTCTTTATTATTATGTTTATGTTTTAGTTTAATATGTCTGGCTAAGTTCTTTATCTGATTCTAGGGTTTGTAAATAGTTAATTAGGTTCATGTGATTTATTTGTTAGTACCTATTAACCTTCCAGTTTATGCTTCATAATTTATGGTGCTTGAATTCGTGTGAATTATCTGATCAATAGTTTGCATGTGTAGTTATTCGGCTTGAGACCCAACGGAGATAGTTGTTTAGTTGATTCAGGAATGTATGATATGATCTTAACCTTGAGACCCAACGGAGATAGGTGGATCATAGGGAGCTATTCTTAGGAGCTTTGGGGAGTTAGTAGATTTTCTTGAGACCTAGCGAAGATAGAGAATTTACTAATCTACGATCGTTGCTGCTCTAGCGAGAGTGATTGATTAATTAAGTGATCTCCCATCATAACTGGATTAAATTGGTAATTAGGATTAATAGATTGATTATGTGGATTTAGTTGATGAATTTACTACCCTGGGATCAGTTGTTTTTATTTACCTGCTTTGTCTTTGCTTTTGTTTGGAATTGTAGTTTTATTTAATATTCTCATTTTTCTGATTGCCTGTCTATTGTGATAGTTTGTTTAGGAAATAGATAAAGTTATTTTGTTGTTTCAGTCCCTGTGGATACGATACTCGGTTGCTGTTTATTTGTTACAATTACACTGTGTTAGTTGCATGCAGTTTTTGTTGCTAATAAAAATAGTGATCACTTACACACTTTTTCAGATGGTATGTTTCAAAAAATAAACATATAAAATAGAAATGAGTATAGAGTGTAGTAATTTAAAAAAGTGGGTATTTTTTATAGACAACTTTGCAAAGTTGTATATTTTTATATGTTACCACTAAAAATATTCCCTTTCTTATTTGATTAGTGTGAAACTTGATATATTATTATTTGTGATTGGGTGAGAATTTGTTGTCTACAAATATTAGTCATGTTATAATGAGCATAAGTTATAGCTACAAGCTTGTGTATAGAAACTTTATTCTATATTAAAAGCCATAAAATCACATGCCTAAATGACTTGGGTGACTAGATAAAATTGTATGAGAATTTATCTTAAGATCAAATTACGTAAATAGGTTTCTCAAGGGAAACAATTAAGGGCTATTTATTTACCCTTCAATAAAATCTTAAGTTTTCAAATTATTAAAGTTTTGAAAACTCGGGCTTAAGCGAATTTATAATTAAACTAGTTTTACCTATGGGTTGAAATTAGAATAAGTTTGGACCCTATTGAGATTGATTATTTTATAGGCCCTGATGAAGCAACGGATTAGGCGCTACCTCTCTGACGAAATCAAGTAATTCTCCAATGATTTTTCGCTTGCAATGTTGGTAAATTCTTCTAAATGTATGAGCTTAAATGCTTTATTATTAAAATGCAAGTTATTCATAAATATTTTGTATGTGCTTTACTACTACGTTAAATGCTCTTATACAGATCGATCCAAGTTCTTACACCAACCTAACACGCCGTGCAAGAATCATGTACACAAACGATTAGTAGTGTGGTGGGTTGATCTCCATCGTGTGCTAACATAGCATAAGGATTCTCTAGGTAACAACTTGAAATCCACCAAGTATTAGATGACCTTTCGGGGACTCAAAACCCAAGGTCAAATATAAACCCGACAGTGGCTAGAGGTCCGAAATCACGATAGTAACGTAAGTACGAGACATAGCGTGTTCAACTAGTAAAAGAAATGATTTAGTGAACTTAGAAGTGGTTTTGTTTTAAAACCTTCTAAATATTACTTCATGTTATATTAGGCAACTTTGCTTTTCAAAAAATATATTCGAACTGTTATGCTTAAAAATTGGCATTTACCCACTGAGTACATTAGTACTCAGTCCAAATACTTTTAAAATATTTTCAGATTGAAGACCGATGTAGATGGGGCAGAGCTGAGGCGAGGGTTGAGATGCTAAACTTCCGCTATGCCAAGACTATCTTTAAATTTACTAATTATGTTCTTAAAGACATCTATAGATTGATTATCTTAAGACCTTATGTTTAAATTCTCTAATTGCTTGACGATCTTATTCGTAAGCATCTCTTGAACTCTACTTGTGACATGCTTTGGTAAATTAGTTGAACTTTCATATTCTAATCAAACTTCATGTGTTCCTGTTATATTGTGAGATGATTGCCCCTTTCTTTCCTCACTTTTTACTCCCCCTCCCGCCACTCCTAATTTGAACGTCTTCATTTGGAAATCGGGATGGGACACCACTGTCATACCAAAGAATGTGGAGGACGACACTTTGATATAAGAAAATAGCGCAAAAGGTTCTGGTTTATGGGTTTTAGTGGCCTATAATATTCAAAAATGCTTACAAGCTATGTAAAGGATGTGAACAGTGTTAACAAGAAGACAACATTACACGAAGGGATTAAATGCCCATGATGCCATATTACCCGTGACAATATTTGACATATAGGGCATGGATTTCATGGGACCTTTAGCCGCATCAAAAGGCAACATGTACATCTTGCTGGCTGTGGACTATGTATCAAAGTAGGGGAAGCCAAGGCGTAACCAACCAATGATTCAAAAGTTGTGGCTTCGTTTTTTAACTCCAATGCTTTCAGCAGGTTTGGCATGCACAAGGCAATCATCAGTAGTGCTGCCAAGGGCCGCCCGGAACCGGCGGTTCGACCCTGAACCGGCCCGCCGGTCAACGGTTCCGGCCCGGACCGTTGACCGACGGGCCGGTTCAGGGCCGAACCGCCAGTTATCCGGGCCGGTTAAGGTTCCCATTTTCCCCAACCCTGAACCGCCGGTCCGGCCCGCCGGTTCGGCCCGGAACCGCCGGTTCCGGCGCGGGGGCCGAGGAGAGCAGCTGGGGGCTGGGGCGCAGGGGGGCAGGGGCGCAGGGCTAGGCGGCAGGGGGCAGGCCGGCAGAGGGCTAGGCGCGTTTAGGGCTTGACCGGCCTTCTTGGCTTTGAATTCAAAATTTGAAATGTTTTACTTTTTTATTTTATTTTTTCAAATTTTCAACATTATAATTATACTTTTCCCCACACAATTTTATCTAATTCACATTTTCCCCCACCCAATTTTATCTATAAATACCCCCCTTCTTCCACCTTCAAAATCACTCCATTGTATTAACAATTCTACACTCTCCTCTCTTCTACTTCTAATTCTCCTCCATTCTTTATGTGCTATTGCTCTTGCTCTATAATTCTTTAGCTATTCTCTTGCTTATTCAATTGCTTTACTTTATTGTTCTTGCTTTACATTATATTACTACTAGTACTACTATTAAGTACTAAATACTATACTATACTATATATTTCAATTACACTATCACTACACTCACTTGCTCCTTTAATTTATTGTTCTTGCTTTACATTATATTATTACTAGTACTACTATTAAGTACTAAATACTATACTATATATTTCAATTACACTATCACTACACTCACTTGCTCCTTTAATTTTTTGTTCTTGCTTTACATTATATTACTACTAGTACTACTATTAAGTACTAAATACTATACTATTAAGATACTATATTATATATTTCAATTACACTATCACTACACTCACTTGCTCATTTACTTTATTGTTCTTGCTTATTATTCTCTAACCTCTATTATCTATATTCTCTTCTCTACTTGTTTATTTGTTATCATGTCTCATGGTCGTGGTAACCGTGGCAAGTCTATCAATGTCGACCACGAAGAAGATATTGATAGCACTCCCACTTCTCCCGAGTTTACTCAAAATGTTCAAGTACCATCATCATCCTCTAGGAGAAGGGTGAAAATTCCAGTTGAACGAGGACCATTCGGCGCACGCCGGGAGGCTGCCGATGAAGCATATGCTAGACAACTTCAAGAAGCGGAGGATGAAGAATATGCACGTAGAGTTCGACAACTAGAGGCGGAGGAGGAAGCCGACCAAGCACGTCACAACGTTGAGGAGGAAATCCCTCCCACTAGAGGTAAGGGTAAGGGTAAGGGTAAGAGTAAAACACTTTCTTCTAATATTTTCATAAAACATTTTAGGAGGGAACCCGCTCCTAAACATCCAAATGATGCTCCAAATGCTCCCGAGAGGTTCATTGCCTATTGCAACGCTACTTATCAATGGAAAGCAGGAGGGGGTTATGGCACCCTCATAAGGCACATGGAGAAGCAACACACTGTCGAGTTTGGAATCCATACAACTCAAACTCAACTACACCCCGAAGCTTTCGAACGACAAGGTAATGAACAAGGTAATATTTTATGGAAATATGACCAACAAAATGCTCGAGATTACATGGCTCGTTATATTTCAATGGAGCATTTGCCTTTTATGCATGCCGATAAATTTACTTTTGAACATACTATGAAAAATGCTTATAATCCGGCCGCCAAAAAAATTGGTCGAACTTCTATGTGCAAAAATATTAGGCGACAAGCCGGAGAAAGAAAACGTGATTTACGAAAATATTTTAAGAATTTAAATCAAAATTTTTCTATATGTTCCGACATATGGAGTGATTCTTTCCAAAGATATTCTTATATGGGTATTACTTGTCATTGGGTTGACGAATGTTGGTTAATTCAAAAACGTTTAATTGCATTTAGAGATTTCAATGAAACACATAATGCTACTAATATTGCTCAATTGATTGTTTCTGTGTTAAATGAGTATCGCATTTTAAACAAGATATTTTCGGTTGGATTTGATAATGCATCCGCCAACACCGCCTCCATTCCCGAGTTAGTTGCCGTGTGCGCACCTTCTTTTGAAGGTAGGTATTTTCATGCTCGTTGTATTTGTCATATTTTAAATAGATGTGTACAAGATGCTTATACTCTTATTAATAATGTTGTTGATCCCATTAGACAAGCCGTTAATATGTTGCATAGAAAAGCCGCTATTGGCAAAAAATGGCAAAAATATTGTCGTCACAAAAAAATTCGATATACAAATTTTGTTAAAGATATTTCTACACGTTGGAATTCAACATTTGGCATGCTTGCATCTACCATGGAACATATTGAGCATCTATGTGATTTTTTTAGAGTAACTCCCGATGCTAACTTGCTTTTATTGCCCTCTTATTGGAAACAATGTGGTAATTTATTTCAACTTTTAAAGGTTTTTCAAAATGCTACCACGGATTTATCCGGTGTTTATTATTGTACTAGTATTAAAGTTTTAGAACATTGCATGTTTATTGGTATTGCTTTAAATGATTGTTATAAAAGAAACGATTTGAAGGATGTATCATATCAAATGATCATTAAGTGGCTTAAATATTTTCTTGAAATTCCCGATGTTTTTTTAATTGCTAAGATTTTAGATCCTTCTATGAAAATCGGTGGTGTTTATCGTCTATTAGAAATTTATTATGGTGCCTTTAGAGAAATCTATGAGTCAAGATTAGGAAACAATGAACCGCTAGAATGGTACCTTCCCAACTTAGATGATATTAAACATAGAATAGATAACACACTTAGAATTTTGTTTAATGACTACGAACAAAAATATATGCTTGCAAACCCCTCATACTCTTCAAGTGGCACTTCTAGTTCACAAGGTCAATATGGCTCCTCCACCTTAGGAAGTAGTTTTGATCAAAACGAATGGGCTCAAGCCGCTTATTCATTTATGAATACACAAAGGAGTTATACTACTAACGAGCTAGATATATATTTGTCTAGTACATTTGCTTTCAAGCCTGTAGGTGGTATACAATTTGACGTCTTGAGATGGTGGTCCTCCCACGAGAGGGAATATCCCATACTCGCCACCATGGCCAAGGAGTTATTCGCGGTCCCGGCCTCCACGGTCTCCGTCGAGCAAGCATTTAGCGTTGGTGGGCTTGTCTTGGACGAAAGAAGAAGCACCATGGATCCTCGAAACATGGAGGCCACCATGTTGCTTGATGATTGGTCCAAAGCCGAGTTGCGACAACAATAGAATGAATGGGATCAAGCCGACGAGAGCCCAAACGATGAATTCACCGAGTCCGAACGATCCGAGCCCGACGAGGACTACGATTAGGTAAGTTAAGGTAAAAGAACTACGTGGGCTTTGATTCTTCATTATTCAATGAAGATACGTAGGCCACTCAATTTTAATATTTATATTAAAATTGAGCTCAAGCCCGTAATTTTTTTAATTTTTTTCCCCCTGTTAGACAACTCTCTTTCGAAATTTATTGTAAACTTGTAATGAATTAGTTATTTAGTTAGTGTTAGTTTGTTTACTTATTCAATTTTGAAGATTGTAATTTGTATCCTTATAATATTTTTTGTATACATAGAATAAATTCAAGTTTTATGCATTATTTTGATTGTCAATGACTCAATGTGTTAGAATTATTGTACTTTTATTGTATTTCAATTTTCAACACAAGTCATTTAATATGACATAAAAAAAGCACAAGCATTACTAAAGAATTAAGATGACATAACAAAATATTATGTAAAAAATATATTAATTGTCATGTTTATAAAATATAAATTTTCAACAAGTCATTTAATTTAAAAATATGACATAAAAGATATTACATGTTTATATTTTCGATTTCAACACATGTTTATATTTTATATTGTAAGTTGAATTAAAATTTGGAAATTTCATCACAAATCATTTAATTTCATAAAATATACATTTTCAACACAAGTCATTTAATTTTAAAATATGACATAAATCATTTAATTGCATAAAAGGAAAAAAAATATGACATAAATCATTTAATTTCATCACAACAATCATTAAATTTTCTACACAAGTCATTTATATTATATATTTTAAGATTTAAGTTGAATTAGAATTTTGAAATTTCACCACAAATCATTTAATTTCATAAAAAAAAAAACGAAAAAGCCCGGAACCGCCGGTTTTCGGCCCTTGAACCGCCGGTTCTCGGCCCGGACCGGAACCGCCGGTTCAGGGTCAGAAAACCGGCCCTTTTAATTTCATCCGGGCCGGTTCAGGTTCGCCGGATTTCGGACCCTGAACCGCCGGTTCGGGCCCGGAACCGGCGGTTCCTGAACCGGCGGCACCACTAATCATCAGTGATCAAAGGTCACATTTTTGCAATGCAATCATTGAAAAACTATACAGAAAATATGATGTCAACCATAAAGTGACCACAACCCATCATCCACAAGGCAATGGACAAACGGAGTTATCCAACATGATCATTAAGACCATCTTGAGGAAGGTTGTTGGCCCAATAAGAAAAGACTGGAGTATGTGTCTTGACGATGCATCATAGGCATACCGCACATCATACAAGACACCAATTAGGATCTCTCCTTATCGGATTGTCTTTGGCAAGATGTGTCACCAACCAGTGGAACTTGAGCATAAGGCATTCTTGGCAGTCAACAAAATGAACTACGAATGGGATGCTGCTGAGCAAGAGAGGAAGCTCCGATTACATGAATTGGAGAAGATTAGGCTTAAGGCCTATGAGAATGTCGCTCTATACAAGGAAAGGCTAAAGAGGACACATGACCAGTTGATCAAGGGAAAGACATTTGAACATGAACAGAAAGTTCTCCTTTACCAGTCAAGGTTCAAGCTCATGTTCGGAAAGTTGTCAAGCAAATGGATTGGACGCTATGAAATTCAAGCTCAATAATGGACCCACATATATTACTAACTATCACCCTTACAATTTACATATATTTACACATTTTATCATTAATGGACCAACATAAACAATTAGAGTTTCATTTTGAGATAGTTATTTTGAACAGTAAAACTCAATATTTGGCCACCCATCTAAAAAACACAAATTTTGGTCTTTTTTTTTTTTTACGTTTCAAGACTGTTTTGCCCTTAATTAGGGTGGATCAGATTAGGGTTTGTGCGCGGGTTAAGTCCACTTGGCACTATTAGTGCCAAAAATACTAACAGAAAAAAAAACTAAGTAAATTGGTACTTGTGGCACAAATGGTAATATTAGTACCAAAAGTATCATTCGATGATTAAACCCTAAATGAGGAATCTAAACCTTAAATGAGGAATCTAACCTCTACGGGGAAGTGTTCAAAATGGTCATATAACTGCATTCATCTATATAAGACAAAATAATGTATCAACACAAGTATATGACACTATTAACACTAATATGGTCACTAGTACCATTTGTGAATGACACTATTGACACTAATAGTGTCAAGTGTACTAATTTACTTTTTTTTTTTTTTTGTGAATACTTTTGGCACTAATAGAGCGAAGTGTACCTAACCCGCTCGCAAACCCGAATACGATTCGCCCTAATTAAGGGCAAAACAATCCTAAAACGTAAAAAATGGCCAAATTTTGTATTTTTCAAATCAGTGGTCAAAATTTGTGTTTCCTTCTTCAAAATAGCCACGCTTATGTATTGTTTCTAAACAACTAACTATCACATTTTTTTTAATTATTAACATTTTCTCTATTTATCAAATACACAACTAAATTTTCTTGAAATCGGTATTCCCTATTTTAAGGAAGATATTTCATGGACAAATAAAATATCTTTTTACGGTAGAATATATGAAAAAATAGAAAAATGAATACTTAACTAATTAATAAATTTATATTTATTAATTTTTCTTCCACTTATTAAATACACAATTAAATTTTCTTAAAATCGGTATTCACTATTTTAAGGAAGATATTTAGTGGACAAATAAAATATCTTTCCGGTAGAATATTTGAAAAAAATAGAAAAATTTATATTTAAATAAGTTTCTCTGAATTTTATTTTAATTATGTAATATACATACACGACGGACAATCTAATAAGCCCATCAGAAGGGCCAAGTACAATTTCGTTTTTGGCGGGAGGCTTTGTGGAACGGCGAAGGCGCCACGTGGCAACGCGTTAGACTTTTCAAATATTAACCCCTCTCTCTGTGTCGGGTCAATACCCAATCCGGTCAAACATTACACGCCCACTTGCATCTGATGCTCGGTTTCGACTTCAACACCCACTCAACGCAACTCTCTCCTCTCAATTTTGCACGCACAACCACAACAACACTACTCTATACGTATAGGTATTGCTCCACCGATTTATGATTACGTGAGATGTTGAACTCCAAGCAGAAAAGGCAGCAGCACCACCTCCTGCATCGGCCGCGGCTTGATCGCCGCAACGCCATCAAGAACATCGACTACTACGCCGGCGACGGCGGCGGCGGGAGCGGCTTCACTTCTCCGTCTTCCTCCTCCAACTCCTTCTCCGATGATCACTCCGTGCACAAGACGCGCTCGCTCGATCTGCTGCCGCTCTCGGATCGCACCAGCTTTCGGATGGAAGGAATCGAGGGGGAGGCCGATCAGATTTTCCGCTACCTCGGTCTCAACGCTGATGATTTGTCGATTCCGGTGGCCGCGTGGGAGGCGAGGAAGAGTTTGTCCCCTAAGAGCGAGGTTAGGTCTGCAAGGACCGGCGATCGAGGTCATTCGACCGACGGTTTTGGTGGTAGGGTTAGGGTTGGTGATGGTGAAGTGGAAGATACAGTCGGCGTGAATTTGGATGATGTTCAAGTCGGCGTTGATGTAGTTAGTGAAAATGAAGTCAGAAGTAAGCTGGTTGGTAGCGGTGGACAGGGAGTCAAGGGAATTAGGCCGTCGAAATCAGCGCCTTCAGCTGCAATCAGAAGGTCAGTGGATGATACTGTTGCAGATAGGGTGAAGTATGGTAATTGTGAAGCGGAGAATGGGACTGAGCTAGTTCTGGATTATGATGAAGTTAGGGCAGATGAAACGAGTGAAAACCGAGTATGTTTAGGGATTAGAGGCTGCAGACCACCAACTCTGGCTCCTCCTCCAGTGGTGATGCGATCGGTTGTGGACCATACGAGCTCCACTTGGGACATATTTAGAGGTTTTGGCCCTCAAGATAATCAGGAAACAGAATCACCGGGAGATGTGATTAGCCATCCGATTCATAGAGTTGAAGAAAGCGAGGAAGTTGGAAGGAGAGATATAAACATTAGGCAAGAAGTGAGCGAGGACGCTGGAGAAAAGGAAAGGGGAATTGGCTTGGAGTCATGTTCAGATTCTTCAAATGATGAAAGAGGTGGCAGTTCCATCGGCTTGATTGGCGAGAACAGTTACACTATGTCGCCAAGTGGTTCATTTAGGTTTACATCCTGGCAAAAGGGCGATTTCCTTGGTAGTGGATCATTTGGAACTGTGTACGAGGGGTTTACTGAGTAAGTCATTCTTCATACCCACATAGTTGAATTATGATCAATGTTATGTAGTTTCACCAGTGAAAAAGAAGGAAATAGAAAACTAGTTACATAAATTACATCTAACTTGGAGTCTTCAATTCTACAGTAAATTGCATTTTGTGTGTGTATATATAATCATTCTTCTGCCTTCAAATCCATACCCTGAATCTAGGCTAAGTTTGCTATCACATTACCCGAAAATTATGTTGTGGTTATAATGTTAATACAAATGATTAAGTTTCAGGAAACTTTTTCAATTGGTTTTGGAGCAACATAGCATGTATGATAGGTTTAGGGGCTGAAGTGCACAATTATTTTGTGAAGATCCATGGAACAACAAAACTAATGCAAACTTCTTTCCTGGTCAAAGTACATATAATGTATGGTTCCCTTGTGTGCGAATAATAGCTTTGTGGGATTTTCCAGAGATAATATCTATCTATATCTAAGTCTTAGTTCTAACTATAGACTTTTTTACATTCGCTATAGAAGTACTTCCTCGGAACCTTCCGAGCGTGCAATCATGGGAGTTTGCATGTAATGGATCTAACAATGCAAAGCAAATTGGAATTACATTTTTGATGTTTGTTATATCACTAGAAATTTCAGCTTTTGGTTTATGAACCTCTCTCCATTCTCCAATCTTGTCTATCATCATCCATAGCTGGTGTCAGTTTGTTACATTAGCTCCTGTCAAATGATAAGGCCCAGGGGGGTTGTCATCCAGTTGGATCACATAAGTTGGTGATTTTGAAATGATTCAGATGTGTTTTTCATATGTAGAACTTATGGTAATCCAAAAATTAACCTCCACTATGATTTTGGAAACACAAAGATGAAACACAGCCAGACGGAAGATAGATATTGTACCAAGTAATTGATGTTTAATATTGTGTGTATGATATTTTAAGAACTCTTGTGCAAGGTCATGGATTGGGTTTGGTCTAATTAGATACTTTATCCTTTGGTTCTGCTATATAGAGAGTATTTTTCAAAGCATCTCTGCGTACTGACTGCATAAAAGCTCACGAAGGTTTTTCATGTTTGATATGGATCACTAAGGAAGTTGCTACAATATTTCTCTGGGTCCTTACAGTTTGTTCCTTCCTTTGCTGCAGCGATGGGCTCTTTTTTGCTGTGAAGGAGGTATCTTTACTGGACCAAGGAAGCCAGGGTCAGCAAAGCATTTTCCAGCTTGAACAGGTATGACAGTTGATAATGTATGTTGTAAGGATCTGAAAATCATTGTGCAGACCACTTGAATTGTTATTTTATCCTCTTATAAATTTTTTCAGGAGATATCTCTTCTGAAGCAGTTTCAACATGAGAATATTGTTCGCTACTTGGGCACTGACAAGGTATGCTGTTAACTTCATAAGTAGATGTCTCCATTATCAGTGCACTTACTAAATAATTTCTCTTTGATTCTTAATATGGAACATTTTTATGTTTTAGGATGATGGAAAACTATATATTTTCCTTGAGCTTGTAACAAAGGGCTCCCTTGCAAAACTCTACAACAAATATCAGCTTTGGGACTCTCAAGTCTCGTCATACACAAGGCAGATTCTAAGTGGGCTGAATTATCTTCACAGCCGAGATGTCGTTCACAGGTGCTATAACTCATCTCAGTATTCAGGTTTCTGTGGTCATTGTTAGTGATTACTTCCTGAGGCTCTCATATTCTCCAAGAAGCTTACTTTTTGTTAAGATAGTATTCTGGGCAATGTATGTGGGAGCAGATTTAATAATTTATTGACAATCAGTTTCCTAAAATAGTACTTGGATTTTATGTTGCCTTTCCTCTTTCTAGTAGCACTCCAAATTTTTGTGCTTCCTTTCTCTTTCTACTGGCCCTCCACGTTTGGAATGGGATTGTTTTTTATGTAAAGCTGGTATAGAGGTTGGAAAATTTGAAATGAACACACATTCTGGTACTCAATCAGAATGCTCTGAAAATAGAATAAACTAATACATTCCCCCCGCCCCTCCCCTCCATTTACCACCTTCTTAAAGAGCTCTGGTTTTTCTTCTTTTCAAGGGATATCAAATGTGCCAATATATTGGTGGATGTAAGTGGTTCTGTGAAACTGGCAGATTTTGGATTGGCAAAGGTTGGTTTACGGTCATACAATAATGATTTCTCCTTTCTTAGATGCATAATGTATTCTGAAATAAGTTTGCGTATTTTCTCAGGCATCGAAACTAAATGACATCAAATCTTGTAAAGGAACACCCTACTGGATGGCCCCAGAGGTGAGTTTTCTATCTGCAACTGGATCGCCCACACCCACTTATTGAGAGAAATTTTTTGCATAGATATTTTGCTTTTTATTCCACACACAGGCAATCATGTTTTGCCAACCATTGTACCCTTTCCCTTCATAAGTGTGAATAAGTAGCACTAGACAGAATGTTGTTTATCTTTCATTCACAATATATAATGAAGATATAATTACATATTCCATTCCCGAGGTTCTCCATATCGAAATTGCCAAAAAGGAAAAAGGGGCTATGTCCTTGTTCATTTACATTTTGATCAAAAAAGTTGTCTAGATCCAAATTTGAGATACTTTAAACTGTCAGGTTGTGAACCGAAGGAACCATGGATATGGGCGTGCTGCTGATATATGGAGCCTTGGCTGCACGGTGTTGGAAATGTTAACTGGTCAAATTCCTTACTCTCACTTGGAAGGGGTATGCCATGTTCCCTGACAATATCTTAGATTTTGCTTCCTTTTCCTACTTGAAGTTTTATATTGCGGTAATTTCATACTCTGAGTTAATTTTTTCGAACTGAAGCATACTGTTTACCACTGATTGGATGTAAAAGATTACATAATAAATTACTCTCTGTTGAGGGAGGGTAATACATAATGATTGTCTCAAAAGTATAAATTATTGGCATATCTATTGATAACTTATACGTTGCCCATAGGAGCATATAATATAAGAGCATTTCTAGAGCTAACAAAAACATTACAGCTGTGTTGGTTTTATCACAAAATTAGTAACAATTCCTTATGAACAATTATTCTGGACAACCTTCACTACTAATTGGCAACTTTACATATCAGGACGGCAGCGGTGAAAAAGAATAATCTTTACTAATGACAATAAAATAGATTTAAAGTAGACGGCTCTTCATGCCGTCTAATTGCAGTTCTATTTTTTTTATTTTTGTCATTATTTTAATTTTTCAAAGTTTTGGCTGGCACGATAACTTCTTAATTCTTTGCTCATCAAGATTTTCATCTACAGGCATTTAATTGCACATCTCAATTTCTCGCTTTGAGGTTAATGTTTTCAAAGTCCTGTTTCATGGTTGCCCAAAAGGTGTATATGTCTTCCAGCTATTACATAAAGTGGTGTTCTAAGTATCTTTTTCTGGTTGCAACAGATGCAAGCATTGTTCAGGATCGGTAGGGGTGAACTTCCTCCTATTCCTAACACCTTATCAAGAGATGCTCAGGATTTTATCCTCAAATGCTTGCAAGTTAACCCAGATAATCGCCCAACTGCTGCTCAACTTCTAGACCATCCATTTGTAAAGAAGTCACCTTCATCGTTCCCAAGTCCTGCATCTCCACATTATGCCATGAGGTCGTAGAAACCCATCAAGATTCTGCATGTTGAAGATGGTGAGGTTAGTATCTTACACTGGCATAGGCAGGTTTATTGTTTCTTTCTTCTTGCACATTTGATTGTTATGCACCTTTATTTTAGCTGGAATACTAGATGTGAGATTAAAGGATATATCAAGATTGACAAAATCTATATTTTAAGCTTGTCTTGAGCCATGTAGTATATCATATCTCAGAATGAGACTTTATTATTACACACAGTTATTGCTGCTCTGGGATAGGGCCATTTGTTGGGGAATTTTTTTTTGATGTATGTTTGATGGATCCTTCAGTATATCTTTTGGTTGCATTCTGTTATGTTTGCCATGCAACATAGATAAATCAACAGCCTTCAATGGGCTGGGTAGTTTCACAAGCTTTAACTTCCATTGATTTCCAGAGATGCGACGAATGATGTGGAAACATGTACATTTAGTTTCAGGGACAGGTATAACTATAGAGGTCTCATTAGGTTCACAAGAGGCTTTCATATGGTAATTAAGGACCGGCTTACTCCACAAATGGTGAACAGATGTCCAACAGTTCAAGAGGTGCTTGGAAAACATCTTCCCTGATGCCATAAACTATTAGGTATAGAATTATGGTTTTACGAGTCTCCCCTTCTCATCTGGTGGATGTTTCGACCTCCCTTTTGATTTTTCCCAAGCAAATGAGCATCTGAATTCTGAAATAGTTTGACATTAGGAAGTGGTGTAAGCCTGTGAGTGCCTTATAAGCTTGAAGAGCTCACAACTTGTCGAAGATATCACATGTCACTTTGCGCTACTTCCTATATAATGACACTCACACTGCACCAGAAGAGCTCACTGGCATCATATCATCCTCTTGAACAGTTCCTTCCCCAATTATTTCTCTTTTGCATCACAGTGTTGGAAGTTTAAGATATCAATTCATTAAGACAATAGTGTTTTTAACATCTGACTTGTTTTCAATATCTGTTAGGAGGAATG